>NC_133655.1:112161707-112461707 GCF_009905375.1 Apium graveolens
TATAAATAGAGTTGTAATACCCAATGATTTTGGAAGGAGGAAAGCTTTGGCATAAACCCGATACCTTGCTGATCAGAAAAAGATATCAATCAAGTTACTTCTCTACTAGTAGATGGATGAATTTCGCACCGATCATCACCCTGGCCGCATTGGGACCTTATGTTGGACCGTCACCCGGCCTCTTACGCGTTGATGGACTATCACCCAGCCTCTTATACTTTGATAAACCATACCCCATTTTATGTCGCCTATGTCGACACATTTAGATGGACTTACTTCCCGAATGTTGGGAAAGTAAAAAACTCTTTTTATCAAATCAGCAACTTCGTTGCGACAAAATACACCACGGAGCTGGATCCCTCATATTTTGAGCGAGTATTTAAATCCCAATGAAAGGAAAGATTAAAATTAAAAACAAGTTTTGGGATCCGCTCTAACTTTTAAAATCATTTTGAAGATTTGAATTTTTTATGAAAATGTTTGGGATGAGGATAATTTAATAAAATAAATCAGTTCTGAAATATTAGAAGAATATCTCAATATTATTAGCAAAAGATAAACTTATACGAAAGTAAAATCTTTATTTGGATAATCAAAAATAGTGTTTGATTATTATTCAAAATTATCGAATATACCTTATATGATTAATAGTTATAGAAAACAATATATATAATATACTTGGGAACATCTTCTCCCGGTTTAGAAAAATGTTCAACTTTGGGTCCCCTATACTAAGGGTATACGCAATTACTGCCTATCTATAGCATAGGTATTATGCAGTGTATAAGCAATTGTACTGACAATAAAATATCAAAATTTCAAAACATGCATGCATGCATATATAACACATAAGCCGGAATTATTCCTCGGCCGCTTAAGAAACTGAACTTTATTCAATCATACCCTAACGTTCGCTTCTACGTTTAAAGATTTACATAAATCCCTCGCGTACTCTCGGCTCCACCATTTTTATAAAATTAACCATTAAACATTTTAAGATGAATCTTTCGCGAGGGCTTTACCAACTCTCGAATACACTTTACGTAATTGTTTAGTGATCCGATTAGTCTTTTAAGGGCCTTAAACATGGTTTCAAAGTTACACGAGGGGTAAAGGTTCGTTCGCGAAACACCGTTACTTAAAATGGTTGTTTCTCCTAAATGGTAAATCGGATCTAAGCGAATCGCATATCAAAATGAAGCTTATAACATAATATAGCTAAACATGGAAGTGGTGAAATTTTTACAGTGAGTGGTCTGTTCGGAAAGTTAAGCACAAAAACAGTCTATAGGAAAACGGGCATTACGACAACTATATTTACGTGATTTCCAAATGTTTACTATACCAATTCGACACCAAATCATCAAAAATCACCAAAAACACAAGATATCACTTAATCAATACTAACCCAAGTCAAAATGTTTCAATATCAACTCATTTCAAGTATTATTGTTGGCGAGACTGTTTAGCTGTATGAACAGTTACGTGATAATTCAATACGAGAACAACACTAGAACATGACAGGTTAATAATACTACGACTACACAAGAAATCATAAGAAATGAAGACAAGGAAAACACAAAGAATCAAAAGATTAGAAGAAGGCTTAAAGTCTGTTTACAGGTCACTGAAAGAAGTTCATTAATATGTTCATGCCTCAGTGAAGAATAAAGGTTAAAGACTTTCAGGGTTTCAGAAATGATGAAGATTCAGTGTACAAGTACCACCAGAAGATTTCAGTGTATTTGCATTGATTGAAGATAGACAGTGTTTGAAGTATAGGAATTTGAAGAATTGAAGACAGGGTATAGAAAGAGGTTAAAGAAGACAGTTGCAGTCTTGAAGTTATACTTACTGACAGGAGTTCATTTATATGTTCAAGCGTCGGTGAAGAACAGTGAATGAAGTATTCAAGATTGTAGTAGCAATGAAGACGTTATCTAAAGTACCAGAAAGGATTTCAGTGAAAGTACATTTATTTATTAAAAGTCAGTGTCCAAAGTGATAAAGTTGTTGCAAGCTTAACAATGTAATCAAGGTTATAATACGAAGACCTGAATCGAAGTTAGTCGCCTGTGAACCAGACCAGTTGCACTGGGCGTCAATAGCTCATGAAAGGAATCATGTATTATTTATAGAAGAATTGTTAAGTTGATGAACGTACTTGGACTAAACATTTATATGTTAAAGTACGAGAAGATGTGTGCAGGGTATACAGCTAAACAGTTCGAGGAATTGGCCAAGTTCAAAGTTTAACTGTTAACTTAAATAAATTTATTTTATGGACTTTAATATAATATATTTTATAAACTTAAAATGATATATTTTATAAACTTTAAATAAGCTAAATTTATAAATCTAAATTAGTTTATTTATATAAATTATATTTAAGTTTATTTTATAAATTAATTTAGTTACAATTTAAACTTAAATAAAAAGAAAAAGAAAAGAAAAGGAAAAGAAAACAAAAAAAGGAAAACAAAGAAAAGGAAAAGAAACTAAGTAAAGAAAAGCTACTTGGTGATTTAGGTCGCAAGTAACTATTTTTGTTAAGGAAAACTTCCCTCCATGGCTTCCAGTCACAAGTAAAAGTCTCCAAGGGGGGTGCATGTCGCTAGTAAGATTTGGAAGGAATAAAAACTAAGTGATATCTTCCTTGTAGTCGCAAGTAAAGAAAAATCTCCATGTCGCAAGTCTTTCCTCAATCATAATTTTATTGTACAATCAATTAATTTATGTGTATCATTTTTACCCATATATTTGAATTAATATAAGTCTACACTCAGCAGCAGATCACATTCAACAATTCAGTTAATTTCTTTTGTTCATCTTCTCTCCCACAAGAGCTGAAGATAGAAGCAAAAAGAGACAGAGGAGATAAACACTCATATTTATATTCGTTAATCTTCTCACAAGAGTAATGTTATAATTCCCGATTTAACTCTTATATATTCATAGGGGCATTATAAATGTTACCCGATAATATGTTATTGTATAGGATTTAATTTGTTGATCTTTGTAGTAGCTAGGAACTTTGTTATTCTTAGATTGTAGCCGATTAATTTATTTACTGGAGTGTAGCAACATCCCTCGCGGATTTATATATGAATATATATTTCCCCCAATATCTTGTGTTCCTCGTTTTATTGTTCCAAACATTATTTACCTCAAGAACACGAAACCACTAACCGAATACTAAATTATTTATCCATAAAAGATTCGAAAGAATTTTTTAATTTATTGAGTATCATATTCAATCCCCCCTTGACGATACTTCAGGACCTAACAATTGGTATCAGAGATGACTGATTGATACATAAATCATGATTCTTAGCCCAGTGCAACTCGGTGTGCAGAAGATGTTGGAACTCCAATTAACGAGAGACTCTGTTAAATAAATTTATTTTATTAATTTAAATTTACATAAATTTATTTTGTAAATTTGATTTAGTAAATTTATTTTATAAATTTAATTTAAATGAATTTATCATTTAACCTTGAATAAGTTTACTTTATGAATTTATTTTAAATAAATTTATTTTATAAATTTGAGTTAAATAAATTTATTATTTAAATTTTAGTAAATAAATTTTTTTACTCAAATTATTTTTTAGGTGTTTTTTTGCTGCTAGACTATTTTTTTCCTAGCCAAATCAGTTGCCATTTTCATTCACTTTGGCAGCGTGTAAGTTTTGTTGGAGTCTCAAGTAATGTTTAAATGGCTGCCAATTTTCTAAGTGAACTAACCTGTAACTTGCGACCAACGATGTCCTGTGGTGACTACAGTGCACGCGCGGGGTAAAACAAAAAAAAGGAAGAAACCTTTGGCAGCCTCAGTACACGCGCAGACAAACATGGGAAAGGTCAGCGCTTATAACAGTACAGCCCACGCAGCCACGCACAGGAATTGGCAGCTGGACACGTGCTACCAACAAAAAAAGAAACAGGAGAGCAGTCACAAGTCAGCTATGCTCGCGTAGGATAATGTAATTTGCGACAACCGAACAACAGACAACTGACAAGTAAGGGGTCACAAGTTAGCACTTAAATTTTTTTTTGTAGCCCCATATTTTTATTTCTGATTTATTTATTTTTTCAGAAAATTTAAAAATATTATATTTAAATTTTTCTTAAATATTAATTTAAGTTTTATTTTAATTTTTAAGAAAATTCGAAATTCCTGAAAATTAAATTTTTCGTAAATATTTATTTTTGATTAATTTATTTTTTAAGAAAATTAAAAAAATTGAAATTTAATTTTTTCTTAAATAATAAATTAAAGGTTCTCAAAGTATTGGTAGACTTAAGATTCCTCCGGGTTTTTAAGATGATTTTAATCTTTCGAAGAAAACGAAGATCATGTGCTATTGAGACGGAAAATTCCCGAACACTGATTTTGAAGATAATGGTTTTCTCATTCCAGTGAAACTGATTTCAAGACCTATAGAACAAAATTGTGGAACTTCCTCAAAGGCTTACATTATAGGATACCACTGGATTTTCATATGCTGGAAAAGAATGAAGTTTCTACGAGTACAATTTTTCTTGAAGATTTTAAGACAACTCCAATGATTCCAGATTATACAGTCACACAGTGGTTTGTACCAATGCTACATTTATTCGGAAATCAAAGTGATCATATGGGCAGTAATTGAGGAGGTTAGAGAGGATAATGGGGACATACAAATATCTTAGTTACATGCATTAAAGTTGGAACCTCGGGACAGAATGTAAGAGTTACTGATAGCTAAATCAGAGGAAGCTCAAGTAGAAGTAGTTGAGGGACTGGACATCAAGGCAGTGTTTCACATGTCAGGGAAGATTAGTCACATCAGATTCACAAGGAGTACATAATCTGTATCCAAGGATCAAGCCTATCTATTCTGAAGCAGAGACTTTTACAAATTCAATTCAAGAGGTATGACAAGCAATATGTGTCAAGTAACTATCATGGGTTTTGCTACAACAGAACAAGAAGCTAGAAAAACAAGGATGAGTAGGGACTCAGTTGATGCGTTAAAACAAAGGTGGAATGTTTTCTTAAGGAAGCAGCTAGTCAAAACTAATAGTGTATAGGGAAAGAGTTGGGATGAATCAGATGACGAGAATCATGAATATCTTATTTTCATAGAAATTTCTGAAGATGATCTAACTCACATATCTCAGGTTTCAATTTCTTTAACCACTGCAATATTTTGCTCTCAGTATTCAATGCATGATAAGATCTTAGTGTTTAAATGTTTAACACTCGCACACGCATGATAACATCACACATGTTGAACATGATTAATTGCTTTAGTGAGATATATGTTTTCTAGCACTTAAGACCTTTGTTAATGCTTATTTTCTGTATCATATTACAATGCAATTTATTCATTTGATCTGAATTGTTTGTTAAGATGTATTAGTTTATAATTGGATTGAGACAGCTAGATGAGATATATCAACATGAATGGACCATATAGAATTAGTGGTTTTTTTATTAATTCTGTTTGTTCCATGTCATGTCTGCTTTGCTTAATTCTTAATGTGTAATGTTTCTGAATGAATGCCATGTTTTCTTAATTCAATGCTTGTTTATTTCAATACAATGAATGCATCTCTTTGTACTTGCATTAATTATATAAAAGCATGTTTTAGAATTTCAATAGGGCAAAGACTGCTAATCCTCCTTATGTAAGGTTGGAACCATTTTTTCCCTGGCTTAGAGACAAATTTGTCAAGGGTATTTAAATGAAGAAAATGGTCAGTCAAAGATAATAATTAGCATGATAAGGTTGCAGCTGTTGTTATCTCTATTTATAGTAAAATATCTAATCCATCTGGACCCAAACTGATAAGTTGGGTACCAAGAACTGTTAATCCAATTGTGAGTGCAGGACATAACAGGTTAACTGATTCATATGTATTTTTGGTAATTAATACTCATGGCATATGATCAAAGAAAGAGACTCGCAATCAGATGTGATTGACAAAAGCTATTCCGTCAATAATCTTTGGAGATGACAACAAAGGTTTACATTTCAGGACAAAGCTATGCAGAAAAAGGGATATCATCATGGACTCAACAATTGGTATCACTGATAACAACTAATCATTGGTGTCACTGATAAAAATTCAAACATCTTTCTTGCTTGAGAATCAAGGCACAAATCCTCTTATCAAACGGTTCTGCATCAAAGGACAAAATGTCAATTCAATGAAGGATTAGTGTATCATCTGAAGCAGGAAGGTTAAGAAACTTTCTCTTCTTAGAGTAAGGAAAAGATATGCTCGTAGCTGAACTCGAAACTCAAGAAAAGGTGAAACCAATGATTTCTAGTGTAAAGTTTCATCTGACAAAAGTTTAGCTATGGCATTAAAAGCTCTCACCCTTAAACATCAACTCAAGGAACTCTTTTGTGAAAAGGGGTTAGTGAGAGGACTGTCTCATCTGGAATTCAGAAGGATGATAAATGTGAGGCATGTCAGGAAGAGAAGTCAAAGACAATATCATATCAAAGTAAAAATATACCTTAGTGATGATTGATGACTACTCTTAATACAAAGTTGTTGTTCGTGCGTTCTCAAGACAAGACGTCACAGATGGTGATTAATCACATCAAAGAAGATCAAGCTAAAAGAAACTGTAAAAGAAATGATCGTGTGGTCAGATAATGGGACTGAATTCAATAAGCAGTTCTGATTAATATCTGCAATAACAAGAATATTCTTAGACATATTCAGCACTGGGAGCTCCGTGTCAAGATGGAGTAGTACAAGGGAAGAACCGGAACTTGATTAAAGCTACAAGGGAATTATCAAGCCAATCAAGACTTTCTAAATACCCAAAGATTTCGGAGGAAGTACTAGGGATGTGAGTTGACCGTTGTCAACATATAATTAAATAAGGGGAAAACATTTCTCCTTGAAACTATATTCAAAATAATAAATAAGGCGGGATAATATTCTCCGACGATCTGAAATTATTTGAATGATCTTCGAAATCAGAAAGTAGTTTAAATCTGGTTCTATGATTTTTAAATCAATAATAAACCCTTTAATAATTAATAAATAATTAAATGATAATCGATAAATAACTAAACCTCGAATGAGTTTACTCTCTAAAAGAATATTTAAAATAATCTTCCTCAACTAGTTTATGTCTGCGTAGTTAATAATCTTTAATGATTAATCAGGTTTGAAATAAATAATTGTTGGGGTATACTACTCCCATGATAAAAGAATAGGTACATAATATTTATTATTCGAACAATAAAATATAATTGAGGGAATAGGATCGTTAGGAAATCGTTTTGCTAAAAGTTCGAGGTATTTTTAATGTCTTGTAAGTGTATGTTGAGTCCCTTTAAAACGTACTACTATGGACTTATAACTGTCCTATAATATCACCGGAATGATTCCTGGGTTTTTATCTTAAATCCCGACCGACTCTCGGTCGTATATAATATGTCACGCTTATAGCGGAATAAACATTTCACAATATATACTTATCGTACAACATCGCTACATTATGCGAAAATTCAGCAACTACGTATCATGTCAAACATGGTATTTATGCAATGATAGTAAAACAATCCTTTCACAACACAACAGTAAAATTGAGTTGGGTTTGTAAACTTGCCTGTGTATCTCGAGGTGGAGGATGCTCTAGGTTCCGCTCGGAAATCTATAACCATAAACACAATTCATTTTGTTAGGTCCCGTTCTAATTTACAGCGACTCGCACTCATGTGCTACTTATTATGCACCCTCTCAACTTATACTACCCTTATTATTCCTTTAAGTCATTATTCACATTATGGTCGCTTTATTTTTCTAAGTATCTTAGGTTCATTTTCATTATCGCCGTCGGATCCGCTTATGGATTCTACGGTTTCTAATCGCGCGGTCTCGGTTCCGATATTTTTATAAAATTGAGAAATCATTCTTTTTACTTGAAATTTTTATGGAAGTTAGGAATCTCAATATGTTACTCTCTGTAAAATTTTCATTATTTATAAACACATTTAAGTTGATCCTTTATATTTTCAAAGTTCATAATTCGTAGCAGTTTTTGTTGTGTAAATCACTTTTAGTAAAACGACCATAACTTTTGATCCGTAAATCGGAATCAAACGATTCAAGCGCCTAAAAGATCCTTATAATATTTTATATCATAATAAAGGGTTATTTTTCAAGAAACTATAGTTTACAACTTCGCTACTTTCTGCAGAAACTTAAAGTTACGATTCGTTGGTTTTTAACGGAGTTACGTTTACGATCGGGGTTTCGTTTACACCTTAACTCTTAACACAACCACCAACAATCATCATTTCATCATCAAAACACAAACACCTCTCAAGAACATTATGTTTTTGAGGCAACAACAATCAACCTTAAATCTACTTAACTTAAACATTAAGATTTCATCACTACCACTTCTAAAACTACGTTTACTACCACATACTAAATGGATCTTAAAAATGAATCTTAAATAAAGTTGGGCCAAAGATTTTTCCCTTTCTTGAAAGCTTAAGATGTGTTCTTGAGTATGGTGGAGGCTTGGAAGTGCTTAGTATGATTTTTGGAACCTAAAACCACCATTGAAATCAAGAAACCAAAGAGGGGTTACTATTCATACTATTTACTAGTGACTTTCTTGATTTTATTTCACCCATCAAACCTTGATAAAAAGAGATGAAAGAATTTTCTTACCTTATTTTAATTTCTAGGAATCTTGAGAATTAATGGGATGATTTTACCATGGCTAGATTTTGAGTTTTGAAATTGAATTCTCCCCTTTTTCTTGATTTTGCCGAATGGAAGCAATGAAGGGGTGGGGGATATTTATGCTTGCTTCTCTTGGTTACTTCTAGGAAATGGGGGTGATATCTTTCCTTGATTTTTATTCTTCCTAGTATAGCATTCTAGGTTTATTCCTTGTTGCAAATCTTGGGGACAAAATCCAAGTAGCTTGCTAGATTTCAAGCTAAACTACATGTGTTAGCTTCCTTAGCACACTATTTGGCTAGCTTGCTTGATCATCCTATGGTTAGCTCACTATTTGATGAAGTAACCATGGTTACTTTCTTACCATGGCTAGTTAGTGTGTTACGTTTATTTAATCGTTTACGCGTTCGCTCGGTTGCTTAAGCGTTTTCGTAATACTTACTCGTAAATGATTCGCGACGTAATTCCTTTCGTATTTATTCCTTATATTTTGAATTATCATACTTTAATATAATTCCATAGGGTTTTAATCTTGTAATTATATTGTGATCCTCGTAATCCTCGATGAGTCGTAAATACGGTCGTTTTTCAAAGTTCATTTTCTTCAAAAACTAATAGCATTTACATACACTCATTTGGTACGTATAATCATGTTATCAATTCCGAAACTCATTTTCTCATGCACAACATAGTGTGGGCTAAAAAGTTTTTTCCCATCTGTCAGGGTTACTATTCATTAAACATTTTACAAGGTCTCAAAAATTCAAGTTATTATATTACTATTCATAAAGGTCTTTTACCGATGTCAAAAATTTGGGTTCTTACAGTCTTCCCCCCTTAAAAGGATTCTGTCCCGGAATCAGTTCAGAAACAGGTAGGGATATGCTTCTCGCATGACAACCTCGATTCCTCACGTTGACCTTGCAGTATCTGATCTTTTCATAAAATTTCCACTCATCCATCCAATATATTTCCGGGTACTTGTCCTTGTAGTCTTATGACCTCTACACGTTACTCGACATACGCTAAGCCTGGCTAAGAGTTTATTAGCTCATTTTATATCATATGTTTGGTTTTGACGGTTAAATTTCCTAACCTCGATTCGTGGTACTCGTTATAAACTTGGTGACCGTTCGACGATGGTGCTAATTTATAAGTCAACTTTCTTAGTCCTTTAATTCTTCAACTGGTCCAATAAATTTTGGGTTCCACATTCCTTTCCCTTTCGAATCTCAGCACTCCCTCCTCGGGAGGTACTTTAAACAATACTTGGTCCACTACTTCGTACTTTCTGTCTTTATAATTCTGGTCCGCATATCTCTATTGTTCATCCTGGGCTGCCACTTGCCGGGTTCTGATAAGTTCTAGGAATTCCTTTGGTCTGTTGACTCCACTACGGTGCAGTATCCTCCGCTTACCAATTTCTTCCCAACCTAACAGAGAATGATTCGTTCTTCCGTATAAGCTTTGTAGTTGTCCCAATGCACGCATGATAACTCGTTATTGTCGATAATTCGATTAACGTCAACTGGCCACTTCATTCCCCTTAAAAATTGATAACATGGACGATTAACGCATCTTCTAGTGTTTGGAATCATCCTTCAACTTATTTGTTTCCCCCTACATCGCTCCTACTAGTGCTAGAGTTTCATTTCTTAATGTTTTCCCATTTTGGCGCATCCTCTCTGTCGATTAAGTCATGTAAGAAGTTCTCGTTGTATTTCTACACGCTCGTCTCCTGCTACACGCTTAGCGCCAGATTTAACATTTCTTCCCATAGTAATGTAAAGCACGTCATCATCCTGTTGCCATCTTGAAGGAAGCACCATTTCATACGCAATTGATCGACACGTTTTAGGATCGTGCAATGTTCAGCTTCCGTCATCGGTCGGACTTCTTTAATCATTCCCTGTATAATATCTATAGTACTACGACACCTTCTCGGTCGTACTTGTTATTCTCGCTAGCGCCTTAGACGTATTCACGTTTATTGGTATCTGCTACTAGTGGCCTTTATAGGGCGTGTACGATCTTCTTTGCCTTCTATCAGTTCTGACAATGACATCCTTCATTCTTTCACGTTTCCCTTCGTAAGGGATATCGGCGACTATTTTTCGTATGCTAGCGTGGTAAGTACATCTACACGAATTATCTGTCAACAATAGGCGATTCCCCAAGCCTTTCCAAATAAAAGGTAAGCCTCTAGACATATCTTAAATGATCAGGATAGTCCTCTCGTTCTACTTTTTAATTTGAGAACTTTAAGTCATGTCTTTGTCCGTCCTTTTTCTTAAAATATCTTGGGAAATAGTCCTGTTATGAAATTAAATCTTGGGACCTTGTGTGGCGTAGTCGTCACGGGGTCTCTCTGTCCCAATTATCTCTTCTGCGTTCATAAAAATTTTGTAGAGTGGACATCTATCGTTTGCATAATAAATAAGCGGTCTTATTTAATCTATCACTCAAAATCCTTAAATAGCACGACGGCTAACTTGGTTCTTGATAATCGTCCTTCAAAATTTATTAACTCTTAATCCTATTTGGGTCATCTACAAGTCGAAATCTCCAAAATTTTAACCCTCTCCTTTCCATTTTCATTTTCAACTATGCCGAATACTTACTTACCTACTCAATGGCATCCCTTTTCATATTCAATCATGACTAATATCCGTTTACGTTTTTAGGCACCTTTAAGTCTTCTTGTTAAGTAATAAAGCGTTCTTTTCATGCGATCCTTCTCATCAGTTATTCTGAGATTTGTCATCCTCCATATATCTTTTCCTACTTACAGTGTCGGCCACCATATTGCCCTTTCCTTGATGATAATAGATTCCTCAATCATGGCTTTTGATCATTTTGACCATATCCTCTATCTCGTGTTCAGTGTAAAAAAAATTCCGTAATTTTCTCATAAGTAAACTCCTTGTCCCTTTTAGTCTGAACCTTATCGTAATTATTTTAGATTATTATTAGAAAGCCTTATATCACGGTCCTTAAGATGTGTAGACATATCATTAGACTTCACGCAACATCCTATTTTTATCGTCAAGTAATTCTAGCACGGGATTGCTACGAACCTTACCTTCAATTCTTGAAAATCTTATTCCTCAAATTCATACATGTTTGGTTTTTCCCGAATTTATTAGCACCTCTCCCGATAATGTTTCATAGAAGTGTACCTCACTAATCGCGTTGTATTACTATTTTCGTTCTTCTATAACCATATTAAAGATACTTATGATAATAACTAAACATGGTATTCCCTTTTTAAAACAACTTACCCATCACGATGCTCTGATTGCACCATCTTAGCACTGAGCTTTCAGTCTCATATTACAACAATCGGTTCTCAACTATACCTCTCCTTGTTCGGAAGGCAATTAGCCTTGGAAAAATGATTTTCACGATATTGATGAAAATTAGACAATCTTAACAAGATTTCAAAATCTAACATCTGAACAAATAATGAGCTCTGTATAAAAGAGTCACAACACTCAGAAAATTTATAACTTGGAAGGAAGAATACAACAAGGATTATCCTTCCATGTCCTTAGAATTTTATATTGTGATATTATAGAAAATATCCATTGAAAGCAATGATTGCTGAATAATAACATCATACGAATGATACTTGTATGATTTTCCCATTGAAAGAATAATTTTCTTTTCGAATAACGAAGGAAATTTGAAATAACATTCTCAACCAAAGGTTAATCATTGAGGTTTCAAATTGATGTTATTTTGAGAGAAGGAATTTTATTCAATGATTAACAAATAAGGAAGTATATTATTATTCAATCACTTTATGATTTTAATTGGATATTCGTTACATACACGAAAGAATAGAATATTTTATGAATAAATTATTTCATAAAACTGAGTATGAATTCTCATTTGAGTGGGCGACCTAGTTAGGTCTCAATTAAATTATTCTTTGAAAATTTCATCAACAATTAAATTTTGCATTTATAATGCACTATGGAAAAATAAAAATTTTATTGGAAGTGGAAATAGCAAAATAATAACTAGTCCATATCAAGCACTATTATCAACCGGCTAATAAAATAGCCAGCTCAATTGGTTTGGCCCCTAGCAACTAGCTAGGACGATTAGCTAGGCTTTCGTCGTATTAATTAAACTTTCGACTAGTTAGGACAATTAACTAGTCATTCATGAGAACATATGCAACTAGGCATATTTCAGTTTGTTTAAAAAATCTCAACGTTGTAACCACTTGAAGAAATTTGTGGCTACCCGGATGACGATTTTGAAATAAAGAGTTTTCAAATTTGGGCCGAGAAAGACAATTATAACTCTGAATCGAGTGGTCTTGGCATCTGAACAATCGATAGCCTCTTATCAAATATTTCTTGCCACATAAAAGGTTACACTCAGAGGTGTCCTCGTTCACATACTTTATCAGATTCTCAAATAGAATTGAATTTGGAATACGAATATCAAATTGATACCCTTACTATGATTTCAAAGTTAAATATACAATTTCATCCCGATTAGAAGAAAAGGATTCCCGAGGAATATATGGATATTAGATCATCCATGTTTTTAACAATTTGTTAGATATTTACAATCTCGACTGAGAAGAGTAAGTAAGAAAGAAAAATCAATTGAAGATACTCATTATGAATATCCATCGATGAATTGAGGGAAAATTTATATATATATAAAAAAAACTCTTGGATAATTGAAATGAAGTATAAATAGCTCTGAGTCGAACAAGAAGATCATAAACTATTAATGAAAGTTCATGGATTAACTAAAAGGATTGAACAAGTCCTGATGCGGAGAAAGACTATTCAAGATGGTCACATCGGAAGTTCAAAGTAGGGAACGAAAAGGATTTCCTGATATGACTTATCAAGGCAATACGAACGCTCAACAATTTGGAGGGAGTAACGTGACAGTGAGTAGGTGCCAAAATATTTCACTGATTATCCTAACTCTCGTCATTATCCATCTGAGGATGATCCCACCTCTTCTTCTTCGTAATTCCATGTTTCAAATAGTTTCTCTTTCAACATCATTTTAAAATCGCTTACTAACTTGACTTTCACACGTATATCTGTCATTCCGGTGTTTTACCTCGAAGACCTTACTCAGAAATATTCCAAAAAC
Organism: Apium graveolens; assembly: GCF_009905375.1. Classification (NCBI taxonomy): domain Eukaryota; kingdom Viridiplantae; phylum Streptophyta; class Magnoliopsida; order Apiales; family Apiaceae; genus Apium; species Apium graveolens. Next base: position 112,175,553 of record NC_133655.1, read on the forward strand.
ATCTGTTAAGCCGATAGTTGCCTGCTACACGCATCCGTTACTAACTATAAGTGGCCAGTTCCCCCTGGGAACAGATCAAAGAGATCTCTTAGGGATCTCAATGCAGTCCATAAGTTCAGTGGCATGTGTGTGTAAATGAACATACGTTACCGAATATATTAGAGGTCTACGTGTATATATACGTAGCCTCTGACATCATATCTACCAAAGAATTCCGCATTAGACTCACTGGTCTATTCCTTTTTTTAAAAGGTTCTAAGATCAAACTATCGCTCATTGTAATCTTATGCCATCCAATTATAGTCATGCCATCAATTCTCGATGCTCTCGATCTCTGAGTTAAACCATCATAACCCTTTATGTTAAGTGCACTAATAATATCATGTAATGTACTCATCTTATGATAATATTCTTATATTACATTCAATTATTCCTTAATAGAATTAAGATCCTTAAGGGTATATTGGGCACTATTTCTGCTGAATTAATACAACATTCAAATCCTCATTGGTAAAATGACATAGTTAACTAGTTTGGGCCAATAACCTCAACTGTATACTAATAATTAGACTTCATGGCCCTCATATGTGATGCCCCTTCACGGGCAACCTATAAGAACTACGAGTAACCAGACTCGTGTTATCACGATGAATATATGTTGTTGGTAATACTGTCTTTACCCCAATTGCCCTAGAGACTCAGCTCCAAGTTCTACATCCACATCCTTGCCAAATCAAATATGATTCTAATTTTTCTCCTCATCATTATAATAATCTCCAATGGTCCTATTAGTCATGCTTTAATACCTCAAATATACACTTATCCTAACCTACCCATTGGGGCTACATCCGGTAGTCCAATGATGAACTCTATATGAGCTCTTACGCAATTTCGGATATAGAAAGATTCCTAACACTCTTATCTCTAAGTACTACAACTTATTGCTCTGATACCATTTCTATAACGCCCCCAAATCCGGGGTCAGGAATATGGGTCATCACGCCATCCTTCACTCATGTGTAACCTGGTATTGATTTAATAATCCAACAGGCCCCAATCTCATACTCACACACACAAGTTATAGTCTTAGAAACGACGTACAAAATGTAATCTTCTTTTATTACCCTCAAATGTACTTTACAGGATCTCAAACAATTATTTATAACCTCTACATGAAGTTAAAATAATTACGACTGATATCTTATGTCTATCTGATACTCAAGCACACCTGAGGTAAAGCTGCCAGGGATCCTCCCCATGACTGCAAGCGACTAAGTCCCACACTGGCATACCGGTTTATCTGTTGTGTTGTGTCATTTAAAAGAAAGCAAGAGTGAGCTATAATGCCCAACATAATAATGTACAGTATGAAAATGACTGTATGATAAACTCACGTAAAACATCATATATGATAATTATGTTTTATTCGAAAATAGTTTTCCATGGTGATACACACCTTCTTATGAAAACAATTCTTTTAAGGGATTTTAATATCCTGCGAATACCTTAATAGTAATCCCAGCACCTAGGCTTGGGTTACGGTATTGCATCACAATTCCAATTGGAAGAATTAGGACATTCGTTGGAGCTACCGCATACGATGATCAGTTGTACTGCGATAAAAGTAACCTTTTCTACTAGTAGAAGGACGACACCTTCGTATCCCGGTTATCATCCTGGCCGCATTCGGCCTACGTGTCCCATTTCGGGTATACACACACTTCGCAGGTCCTTAGGTACATATTGTACCGTCTCCTACGGTACCAGTAGTCTATCCAATATACGAAGTACTTGGATCCTACCCATCCCTTGTCCTTTAGGAAATCCTATCATATCTCGAGAACTCGAACCGCATCGAAGTTTCCCCCAAGCCTTTTGCTCGTTGATAGGCATAGCTTTACTTTATATATATATATGTACTTCCGAAGATTTCGGAGGAAGTACTAGGGATGTGAGTTGACCGTTGTCAACAGATAATTAAATAAGGGGAAAACGTTTCTCCTTGAAACTATATTTAAAATATTAAATAAGTCAGGATAATATTCTCCGACAATGTGAAATTATTCGAATGATCTTCGAAATCAGAAAGTAGTTTAAATCTGGTTCTATGATTTTTAAATCAATAATAAACCCTTTAATAATTAATAAATAATTAAATGAAAATCGATAAATAATTAAACCTCGAATGAGTTTACTCTCTAAAAGAATATTTAAAATAATCTTCCTCAACTAGTTTATGTCTACGTAGTTAATAATCTTTAATGATTAATCAGGTTTGAAATAAATAATTGGTGGGGTATACTACTCCCATGATAAATGAATAGGTACATAATATTTATTATTCGAACAATAAAATATAGTTGAGGGAATATGATCGTTAGGAGATCGTTTTGCTAAAAGTTCGAGGTATTTTTAATGTCTCGTAAGTGGACGTTGAGTCCCTTTAAAATGTACTACTATGGACTTATAACCGTCCTATAATATCACCGGAATGATTCTCGGGTTTTTATCTTAAATCCCGACCAACTCTCGGTCTTATATAATATGTCACACTTATAGCGGAATAAACATTTCACGATATATACTTATCGTACAACATCGCTACATTATGTGAAAATTCAACAACTATGTATCAGGGCAAACATGGTATTTATGCAATGATAGTAAAACAATCCTTTCACAATACAACAGTAAAATAAAGTTGGGTTTGTAAACTTGCCTGGGTATCTCTAGGTGGAGGATGCTCTAGGTTCCGTTCGGAAATCTATAACCATAAACACAATTCATTTCGTTAGGTCGCGTTCTAATTTACGGCGACTCGCACTCGTGTGCTACTTATTATGCACCCTCTCAACTTATACTACCCTTATTATTCCTTTAAGTCATTATTCACATTATGGTCGCTTTATTTTTCTAAGTATCTTAGGTTCATTCTCATTATCGTCGTCGGCTCCGCTTATGGATTCTACGGTTTCTAATCGCGCGGTCTCGGTTCCGATATATTTATAAAATTGAGAAATCATTATTTTTACTTGAAATTTTTATGGAAGTTAGGAAACTCAATATGTTACTCTCTGTAAAATTTTCATGATTTCTGAACACTTTTAAGTTGATCCTTTATATATTCAAAGTTCTTAATTCGTAGTAGTTTTTGTTGGGTAAATCACTTTTAGTAAAATGACCATAACTTTTGATCCGTAAATCAGAATCAAACGATTCAAGCGCCTAAACGATCCTTATAAAATTTTATATCATAATAAAGGTTTATTTCTCAAGAAACTATAGTTTAAAACTTCGGGACTTTCTGCAGAAACTTAAAGTTACGATTCGTTGGTTTTTAACGGAGTTACGTTTATGATCGGGGTTTCGTTTACGTCCTAACTCTTAACACAACCACCAACAATCATCATTTTATCATCAACAAACAAACACCTCTCAAGAACATCATGTTCTTGAGGCAACAATAATGAACCTTAAATCTACTTAACTTAAACATCAAGATTTCATCACTACCACTTCTAAAACTAGGTTTACTACCACATACTAAATGGATCTTAAAAATGAATCTTAAATAAAGTTGGGACAAAGATTTTTACCTTTCTTGAAAGCTTGAGATGTGTTCTTGAGGATGGTGGAGTCTTGGAAGTGCTTAGTATGATTTTTGGAACCTAAAACCACCATTAAAATCAAGAAACCAAAGAGGGGTTACTATTCATACTATTTACTAGTGACTTTCTTGATTTTATTTCACCCATCAAACCTTGATAAAAAGAGATGAAAGAATTTTCTTACCTTAGTTTAATTGCTAGGAAGCTTGAGAATTAATGGGATGATTTTACCATGGATAGATTTTGAGTTTTAAAATTGAATTCTCCCCTTTTTCTTGATTTTGCCGAATGGAAGCAATGAAGGGGTGCGGGGGGGGGGGGGGGGTATTTATGCTTGCTTTGAAGGAATTTATGGATGAGCGGAAGCGTGATATAACAATTATTCCGTAAAAACCATGTATCGCACATATAGAAAAACGTATAAATCAGAAAAACGGAAGAATCGTAACCATACCTTGATAATCGAAGCTTTATAATATGGTTGCTAGCACTTGCTCCTAGTGTGTGAAGCACTCTACTGGTATCCACCAAGAATGATCCTCTTCGATGAAGCTTTTTATAAAACCAAGCTTTTATAAAAATGGAGTTTTGGGAGAGAGAGAGAGGAAGAAGATGGAGGCTAGCTCTTCTTAGGGTTTTCACAAAACCAAGTATATATTTAGAATGAGCCATCTCATTCTATTTATAGGGCTCTCCTAGGGGTTTTCATAATATATGAATATATATATATATATTAGCCCCACATTTTATCTTTATAAAATACTTTAATAATAATGAAAACTATTTTAATCATTATTTCTTTTTCTAAACTATTTAGAAAATAATTTTCTCTCTCATTATTTCATCAAAGAAAAAATTCTTTTATGGTGTGACCCTGTAGGTTCAATATTATGCCGGTAGTAGAAATAAATAATAATAAACTTTTATTAATTATTTACATGAATACTAAAATTCACTAAATATAATTAACTGATTAATTATATTTATTCTACATCGTGAATGATGTTTCTCAACATATCGCGACTATCCGGATAATATGAATTCACTGCTTAGAATACCAAGAAAATGTCAGTGACTAATTACCGTACAATGAATTCATTCTACCCTTATAATATCTCGATTAAATACAAGGCATGGATCTCGTGTCAGGCCTATCAAATTTAATCATATGATTTCTTATTCATAGTGCAAAGTTCATATTAATGCAAATTAGAAACTCCTTTCTAATTCGATACACTCTGGCCAGAGATTCCAGAACTCGCATACTAAGAATAACATAGGATATTCTCTTCCTATACTGGAAGGGGTAGATCCTCTATTGATGTTAACTATCTCTATACACAAATCCCTATGCCCAGAAGAGACCTAATGGATGTCCTCGAGACCAAGGACTAAACCAAAGCACAGTTCATTATATATAAGATAACTTTAACGATCTCAAGTCTAAGGACACTTATACAACTATCACTCAGTGAATAACTATTGACACATGAGTAATCTCCATTAGTTGTTCAACTTATCGAGTCATGTTCAGTGAACTTATTCCCTAATAAGCACCTACATACTAGCTATAGTATCACCACACAAATGCCTATGAGAATAGACATCCTCCTGAAGGGAGCAAGCATAGTATGTACCAATCTTTGCGGATCCACTAACATCTGATTAGTTATCCTATGATCGGGAACTTTTTAAGTCTAGAGTTATCATCTTCTAGATCTCACTATTATAATCTCATTATAATTCTAGAAGTTTTACTCTAAACTATGGAGCATTTATTTAAAACACTTTAAATAGATAAAGCCCATAATAAAACTAAAACAAGTCTTTTATTAATTTCAATGAAATCAAATAGGAATACAAGAAAGTTCTTCCTAACTCATCATACATGATTGGATTTAGGACAAACACTTTCAATCTCCCACTTGAACTAAAGCCAATCACCCTGGTATCTAGTACCCATCTTCTTTTTATGACGATTAAAGTGAATCTGAGACAATGACTTTGTGAGTGGGTCTGCTATGTTGTTATGTGTGTCAACTCTCTTAATCTTGACATCTTCTCTTTCAATGATTTCCCTAATCAAATGAAAGCGTCGCAGAACATGTTTGGAATTTTTATGAGACCTAGGTTCCTTGGCTTGTGCTATTGCTGCGTTGTTATCACAATACAACACAATAGGCTCTTCAATGCTAGGAACAACTCCCAACTCAGAAACAAATTTCCTCATCCAAACGGCTTCTTTTACAGCCTCACTTGCAGCTATATATTCTGCTTCCGCTGTGGAGTCAACCATTGGAGACTGTTTGGAACTCTTCCAACTAATCGCACCACCATTCAGAGTAAACACGTACCCTAACATGGATTTGCTATCATCACTTTCTGATTGAAAACTAGAGACGGTATAAACCTCTATTTTTAACTCAAATCCACCACCAAAAACAAGAAAAATATCCTTAGTAATTCGTAAGTACTTAAGGATGTTCTTCACTACTTTCCAGTGGTCTTCACCTGGATTGGACTGATATCTGCTCGTCACACTAATTGAATAAGCAACATCAGGCCTAGTACATAACATCGCGTACATGATAGATCCTATTACCAAAGCATAAGGAATCTTACTCATACGCTCTCTTTCCTCAAGTGTCTTAAGAGACATCTTTTCGGAAAGGGATATTCCATGGCTCATCGGTATGAGACCTCTTTTGGAGTTTTCCATGCTAAACCTTTTAAGCACTTTCTGGATGTATGTACCCTGGGTAAGACCTATCATTCTTCTAGATCTATCTCTATAGATCTTCATACCGAGAATGTAGGATGCTTCTCCCAAGTCCTTCATAGTGAAGTTCTTCGATATCCACACTTTGACTGATTGCAGCATCGGTATATCATTTCCTATAAGAAGTATGTCATCCACATACAATACAAGGAATGTTATCGCGCTCCCACTAACCTTCTTGTAGACACATGGTTCATCTATGTTTTTGATGAAACCAAACTCTTTGATTGTCTCATCAAAACGGATGTTCCATCTACGAGAAGGTTGATTTAAACCATATATGGTTCGTAGCAGCTTACACACTAGGTGTTCATTTCCTTTGGAAAGAAAACCCTCTGGCTATGTCATATACACTTCCTCTTCAAGTTTTCTATTGAGGAAGGCCGTTTTCACGTCCATTTGCCAGATCTCATAGTCATAGTAAGCAACAATCACAAGCAAAATCTGAATTGATTTTAACAGGGCTACAGGCGAAAAAGTTTCATCAAAGTCAATCTTTTGCCTTTGTCTGAATCCTTTTGCCACGAGCCTGGCCTTATAGGTCTCGACCTGGCCATCTGCTCCAATCTTTCTTTTGTATACCCATTTGCACTCAATAGGCTTCATACCCTCAGGTGCTTCAACCAAAGTTAATACTTGGTTGGTATACATAGATTCCATTTCGGATTTCATGGCACTTTGCCATTTCTCTGAGTCAACACTACTCATAGCCTCATTATAGGTCATAGGGTCGTCATTATCAATGATTGACAACTCATTGTCATTCTCAATGACAAGGCCATAATACTCTCAGGTTGGTGAGACACTCTCCCTGACCTATGAATGGGCTTTTCCACAGAAGGTTGTTCAGTCTGAACAGGTGTTTCCACTTGAACCGTAGTAGTTTGTGCTTCTTGAATTTCATCAAGTTCAATTTTCCTCCCACTGTTTCCTTCAAGGATAAACTGCTTTTCCAAAAAGGTAGCATGTCTGGAGACAAACATCCTATGATCGGTGTAAAAGTAATACCCTAAAGTCTCTTTAGGATATCCCACAAAACGACATTTTACGGATCGAGATTCCAGCTTATCAGGGTCAACTTTCTTGACATAAGCTGGACATCCCCAAATCTTAATGTGTTTAAGACTTGGTTTCCTTTCTTTCCATATCTCATATAGAGTTTGAGGAACAAATTTGGAAGGCACCTTATTCAGTAAATATGCTAAGGTTTCCAATGCATAACCCCACAGGAATACTGAAAGATCCGCATAGCTCATCATGGACCGAACCATGTCTAACAAAGTTCGATTTCTCCTTTCAGATACCCCATTCAACTGTGGAGTATATGGAGAATTCCACTGGGAGACTATACCATTTTTTTGAGATAATCTAGAAACTCGCCATTCAAGTATTCACCACCTCAATCTGATCAAAGAGTTATAATACTATGTTTGGTTTGTTTCTCCACTTCATGCTTATATTTTTTGAACTTTTCAAAGGCTTCAGACTTGTGTTTTATCAAATACACATATCTGAATCTAGATCAATTATCTATGAAAGTAATGAAGTATGAAAATCCACCCATGGCTTGCGTAGACATTGGTCCACATACATCTGTGTGTACCAATCCTAGCAAATCTGCAGCCCTCTCTCCATGTCCACTAAATGGAGATTTGGTCATTTTTCCCAATAGACAAGACTCGCATGAAGGATATGATTCAAAATAAAAGGGGTCAAGTAACCCTTCCTTATGTAATGTCCGCAGTCTATTTTCACTAATATGACCAAGTCTGCAGTGCCACAAAAAGGTGAGATTTTCATCATCCCTTTTTCTTTTATTAGTATGTTCAATTTGTAGTAAATTATGCTCTACATCACATACATACAGACCATTATTTAAAATACCACTTCCATAAAGAACGTTATCTCTAAGAATTGAACATTTATTATTCTGAATAACAAACGAAAATCTAGCCAAGTTTAACATGGGAATAGAAATAATATTCCTCACAATCGAGGGAACAAAATAACAATTATTTAAAACAATAGTCTTGCCCATAGGCATATGTAAATGAAATGATCCTACAGCTTCAGCAGCAATTCTTGCTCCATTTCCCATCCGTAGAATCACCTCCTCTTCCTCAAGAGTCCTACTTTTCCTTAGTCCCTGCAACAAATTACAAATGTGAGAACCACAGGCGGTATCTAATACCCAAGTAGAAATTTGATTTAATGACATATTCACTTCAATCATGAACATAACTGAAACAGAAGTGGTAGTCTCACTACCCTTCTTCTTCAATTCTGCAAGGTAAACCTTGCCATTCCTTTCCAGTGCCCCACCTTGTTACAGTGGAAGCAAACAGCTTTGCTCTTGGGGTCTTCAGCTTTTGGTGGAACCGGCTTTTTCTCACCTACTTTCTTCTTCTTGGAAGGGTTCTTCTTCCTTTTCTTAGGATTGGAACCTTCACCAATTAGAAGAACAGAGCTCTTCTTGGAGGGAAAATTCGATTCCACAGTCTTCAATATGTTGTGGAGTTCAGTCAGGCTGACATCTAGCTTATTCATGTGAAAGTTCACAACAAACTGCGAAAACGAACCCGGAAGTGATTGCAAGACAAGTCTTGAGTCAGTTCCCCATCCATGTTAAAACCAAGTTGTCCAAGACGTTCAATCAAATTGATCATCTTAAGTACATGGTCATTCACAGATGATCCTTCAGACATCCTACAACCGAACAGCTCCTTCGATATCTCATATCGAGCTGTCCTCCCTGCCACATCATACAACTCTTGTAGATGCGTAAGGATAGTGTGAGCATCCATATGCTCATGCTGCTTCTGTAGCTCAATGTTCATAAAAGCTAGTATGATACATTGAGCAACATTTGCATCATCTATCCACTTACGATACACAACATGTTCATCATTATGTGTATCGTCAGCAGGTTCAACAGGCTTAGGTGAGTCAAGAATATATTCCAGCTTCTCAACCCTGAGAATAATTCTCAAGTTTCGAAGCTAGTCAGCAAAATTAGGACCAGTCAACTTGTGAGCATCTAGTATACTCCGGTGTGATAGTGCAGAAGATATAACATATATATTAAATCTGTAAATGATGAACACATAACAACACTTAGCAAATATTCAATTTTATTTCAAAACACTATATGAATCGGGTCTTTATTCATAAGTGGCTCCCACTAGTTTATCTAATTTATACAACCCCCTTAAGTGAAAAATTAAGCATTCATAATGTTAGTGGCAATAGGGATCCTACATTCCATCACACAACCTCGGCTGTAGCACGAAACATCATGTGATGTTCAATAGGCAGACAACTCTTGTCAATTACATCTTATGTTATTCCCTAATAAAACTTTAGCCTCTTGAATAATTGAGTCACGGCTGTAGTACGACAGACTCAATATTCTAAGTCAAGTCTAACCCAACATTTCATACAATTGAATCAGTCTCCAAAGGCCCACGGCTGCAGCACGTAACGACCTTTAGATTCTAATTCAATGTACACATCTCTATGTAATAGACAAGTATTTATTATTTCGAAATCAAAGCCCTCGGTTGTAGCACGAAACGACAATGATTTAAAAATAAGAACTACTTTCTACCATGTTGGAAGGCTATGACCGACACAAACTCGTTGTGTCATTGGCCAATTACCACTTGATATAATTTAATTTTAGAGGGATTATGTTATGTAACAATCATAATCATATTATAAAGAAATTCTTCCTATTAAATTAAATATTTCAAATCAATAATCGATAATCAGATGATTCCCAGATCAGGGGGAGCATTGTCAAGAGGCGTCACTTAATACCCCTTTTTTACAGATCGAAATCTGCTTTTGACAAAATCATCCTTTCTCTCAATATTGAAAATTTATATTTAATTACGTTTTTCATAAACACAAGAATCTCATGATTGTATTCATAATATTATTGTTAAGGCAAGAAACGATTCCTATTCTAGATTTTCTAGAGCACGCCTTATTTTGATTTAAGTTCACCTAAATCTATCATCGCATGGTAAACATAGGCATATATCTCATATATAAAAACAAATAAACAAGTAAGCATGCAAGTAATATCATGTCACACATTGACATAATGATGTATGCATTTATTATAGCATTTAAAAGCAATTAAAATAATTAAAACATGCTTGAAAATACTTTCGGGAATATAAACAGTTTAAAACTTTTATATAAAAAATATTTGACCACTCCATTAGGTCCGTCTCGGAAAAACGAATCCAACGATATATTACACGCCCAAAACAGAGTTACAAAACTCCCAAAAAATCAAATTTAATGTGGACAGACGGGCTGTAACGCATTACAAGAACGCGTTACAAGGGCTGTAACGCATTCCGGTAATGCGTTACAACACTGTTAAGTCATTTATGTATGTAACGCATTCCGTAAATGCGCAACAGTGTGTAACGCATTCACGGAATGGGCGACACCCCCCCCCCCCCCGCGCGTGCGCTACACGTGCCTGGCACAGCTGACCGTTGCAGATTTTTTTTTTCTTTCCTGCCGTTTGTTTGTCAGCTTACTGTCGTTTCAAAAAAAAGGGTAATCCCTTTCCTTTACTCCCTCAATTAATAACTTTTATTAATATTTTATTATTTTAATTTTATTATTAATAAATTAATTAACATTTAATTAATAAATTAATAAAAATCAAAAGAATATAATTTCTTAAATCAGGCAGTAGCAGAAAATTGTCAAATCAGCCAGGGGTCCTTGTGCAAATTTTAATCATATTTATTCACATGCATAATTATTTCATGAATTTTAGTTAAAACAATTTTTAAAAATTCATAACAAATAATCTACACATCACAAAATTATGAAAAAAATACCTAGATGATCTAAAACACTTGTAGAACCCAGATCATTAGTCAAGATCTTATGCAAAAATTATTTCGAATTAATTCATAATTAAATCTAAATAAACTTGCAAAAATCATAACAAATCCATGCATAAAACAACCTGAAATATTTTATATGAATCTCTATATTCAAAACCTAGCTCTGATGCCATTGAAGGAATTTACGGATGAGCGGAAGCGTGATATAACAATTATTCCGTAAAAACCGTGTATCGCACATATAGAAAAATGTATAAATCAGAAAAACGGAGGAATCGTAACCATACCTTGAAAATTGAAGCTTTATAATATGGTTGTTAGCAGTTGCTCCTCAGTGTGTGAAGCACTCTACCGGTATCCACCAAGAATGATCCTCTTCGATGAAGCTTTTTTATAAAACCAAGCTTTTATAAAAATGGAGTTTTGGGAGAGAGAGAGAGAGAGAGAGAGGAAGAAGATGGAGGCTAGCTCTTCTTAGGGTTTTCACAAAATCAAGTGTATATTTAGAATGAGCCATCTCATTCTATTTATAGGGCTCTCCTAGGGTTTTTCATAATATATGAATATAAATATTAGCCCCACATTTTATCTTTATAAAATACTTTAATAATAATGAAAACTATTTTAATCATTATTTTTTCTTCTAAACTATTTAGAAAATAATTCTCTCTCTCATTATTTCATCAAAGAAAATATTCTTTTATGGTGTGACCCTGTAGGTTCAATATTATGCCGGTAGTAGAAAAAAATAATAATAAACTTTTATTATTATTTACATGAATACTAAAATTCACTAAATATAATTAACTGATTAATTATATTTATTCTACATCGTGAGTGATGCTTCTCAACATATCGCGACTATCCGGATAATATGAATTCACTGCTTAGAATACCAAGAACCTGTAAGTGACTAGTTACCGTACAATGATTTCCTTCTACCCTTATAATATCTTGACTAAATACGAGGCATGGATCTCATGTCAGGCCTATCAAATTTAATCATATGATTTCTTATTCATAATGCAAAGTTCATATTAATGCAAATTAGAGTCTCCTTTCTAATTCCATACACTCTGGCCAGAGATTCCAGAACTCGCATACTAAGAATAACATAGGATATTCTCTTCCTACACTGGAAGGGGTAGATCCTCTATTGACGTTAACTATCTCTATGCATAAATCCCTATGCCCAGAATAGACCTAATGGATGTCCTTGAGACTAAGTACTAAACCAAAGCACAGTTCATTATATACAAGATAACTTTAACGATCTCAAGTCTAAGGACACTTGTACAACTATCACTCAGTGAATAACTATTGACACGTGAGTAATCTCCATTAGTTGTTCAACTTATCGAGTCATGTTCATTGAACTTATTACCTAATAAACACCTACATACCAGCTATAGTGTCACCACACAAATGCCTATGAGAATAGACATCCTCCTGAAGGGAGCAAACATAGTATGAACCAATCTTTGTGGATCCACTAACATCCGATTAGTTATCTTATGATCAGGAACTGTTTAAGTCTAGAGTTATCATCTTCTAGATCTCACTATTATAATCTTATTATAATTCTAGAAGCTTTACTCTAAACTATAGAGCATCTTATTTAAAACAGTTTAAATAGATAAAGCCCATAATAAAACTAAAACAAGTCTTTAATTAATTTCAATGAAATCAAATAGGAATACAAGAAAGTTCTTCCTAACTTATCATACATGATTTGATTTAGGATAAACACTTTCAATCTCCCACTTGAACTAAAGCCAATCACCCTGGTATCTAATACCCATCTTCTCTTTATGACGATTAAAGTGAATCTGAGACAATGACTTTGTGAGTGGGTCTGCTACGTTGTTATGTGTGTCAACTCTCTCAATCTTGACATCTTCTCTTTCAATGATTTCCCTAATCAAATGAAAGCGTCGCAGAACATGTTTGGAATTTTTATGAGACCTAGGTTCCTTGGCTTGTGCTATTGCTGCGTTGTTATCACAATATAACACAATAGTGTGTTACGTTTATTTAATCGTTTATGCGTTCGCTCGGTTGCTTAAGCGTTTTCATAATACTCGTAAATGATTCGCGACGTAATTCCTTTCGTATTTATTCCTTATATTTTGAATTATCATACTTGAATATAATTCCGTAGGGTTTTAATCTTGTAATTATATTGTGATCCCCGTAATCCTCGATGAGTCGTAAATACGGTCGTTTTCTTCAAAAACTAATAGCGTTTACATACACTCATTTGGTACGTATAATCATGTTATCAATTCCGAAACTCATTTTCTCATGCACAACATAGTGTGGGCTAAAAAGTTTTTCCCCGTCCGTCAGGGTTACTATTCATTAAACATTTTACAAGGTCTCAAAAATTCAAGTTATTATATTACTATTCATAAAGGTCTTTTACCGATGTCAAAAATTTGGGTTCTTACAATGAAGCTGTTTGGGCTTATAGAATAGCATACAAGACTCCACTTGGGATGTCCCCGTTTCAACTTGTCTATGGTAAGGGATGTCATTTACCTGCGGAGCTTGAGCATAAGGCTTATTGGGCATTGAAGAAGTTAAACCTTGATCTAGATGCAGCTGGGAAGAAGCGAATGCTTCAGTTAAATGAACTTGATGAATTTCGACTTCAAGCGTACGAGAACAACATAATGTACAAGGATAAAGTAAAAAGGTGGCACAACAGGAAGTTATCTCCTAAGTTATTTATGTCGGGGCAACAAGTTCTTCTATTCAATTCTCGTCTCTGACTTTTTCCTGGAAAGTTGAAATCAAGGTGGTCTGGACCATTTATCGTCAAAACTGTGTTTCCACATGGAGTGATAGAGAATTTTGAGAACGATCCGGGCCAAGCATTCAAAGTTAATGGTCAGAGATTGAAGCACTATTATGGGGATACGGAAAACTGGGAAGTGGTTAAGGTCGTGTTATTGTCAACTTGATCGAACTACTCTACGTCAAGCTAATGACGTAAAAGAAGCGCTTCTTGGGAGGCAACCCAAGATATGAGACCATAGGAACCCTTAGAATTTAGTACTTTATCCAAAAACCCAAAAAAATAAGAAAAAATGGTTGATTGTTTTTTCCAGGAACCTTCCAGCCGCCCGCCTGCAGGATCCAGGCGGTCGCAAAAAATTTTGAAAATTCGGTTTTCATCCTTATAAAAGAAACAGAAAATACAAAAACAATTCTACAGCACTATAACCCCATTACCCACGATTTCCTTCTCCAAATCAACCAAAACCCAACTCCTAATCTAATTCTAACCCTAATCCTCCCCTATATATACACACAACCTCTCCATATACACTCCCATATACTTTCAACTTACAAACCCTTTCCTACACATAAAACAAAACTCTCAAACTCTTATTCTCAGTTTTAGTGGCCCCAAAGAGATCTCGAATTATCGATAGCAGCAGCACCATTCCTACTGCTGATTCTTCAAGGGGTACTGCTGCGAGGCCCTGATTGGTGGATATGGCTGCTGAGGAGGAGTATGTTAGGCTTCTGACTAAGCCAATTCTGAAGGAGAGGGTATTTTTGCCATCGGGGAGGGATGGTGAGTAATTGCCGATGATTGCAGAGAAGGGTTGGATTACTCTTTACGAGTCGCCTAAGGCGGTCCCGATGAGTGTTGTTCGCGAGTTCTATATGAACGTCAAGGCCGATAAGAATGGGCATTCTATTGTTCGTGGGCTTATTGTTGATTATCAGCCCGAGGCGATTCGCCGTGTTATTGGGCAGCGACAAAGGAAGCCCCAGGAGGAGAATTGGAATGAGAAGACCCCTAAGGATTTTGACTCGGATTTGATTATTGCTACTCTCTATCAGCCGGGCACGGTGTGGAAATTTAAGATGGGATCCAACGAGTATCGTTCTTTCCCGGCTGTTGCGATGAACAGGTATGCCCGTGCATGGAATACCTTTATTTGTGCTAATATTTTACCTTCCTCGTATGCACATGAGGTTACAGTTGAGAGAGCCAGGTTGTTGTGGGGGATTCTGAGTGAGGAGTATTATGTGGACCTTGGTGAGTTCATCTACCAAGGGATTTTGAAGTTTTTGAGGGGGAGGACGCATAACAACATCCCTTATGCCTCTGTTGTCACGAAGTTGTGTAAGGAAGTTGGAGTCCACTTGCCTTCTTATGAGCAGCTCCAGATGCCGACCGCTTCTATTGATTCATTGACGCTGAATGCGATGCAGGAGTGGACGGGTGGAGAGCCCGAGGAGCATGGTTTGGGATATTGTCTTCCAGGAGGACGTCCAGCAGCTGGTGCTACGATGGCTAGGCCCAGTCAAGCTCATGGTGAGGCAGGTTCTTCTAGAGTCCAGGGAGGTGATGGTTCAGGGATGGCTGATGTCCAGTACAGGAGGCTTTCCAGGAGGATGGATGTGATGTATGAGTCGCAAAGTAGGTTTGCACAGGAGCTCACCCTAGCACTTGGGACTGCTTTTAGAGGCCTTCGAGCTGACATCCAGTGGCCCATTTTTGGTGAGGACTCTTCTTATCCGCCTCCTGACACTCCACCCTCTGAGGGTGATGATGATGATGATGATTTCTCTGAGTAGGTATACCCTGTGTTCCTTTCTACTACCTTTACTGGGGACAGTGAAGATTTTAAGTTTGGGGGTGGTAGTTAAGGAACATACTCTGTGTGTGTCATGTAGTTGTATATTCATATTAGTTTAGTTCATATAGTTGCATATTTTTGCCATATAGTTTTTTTTGTTTTATCATGTCGTATAGCTCATGCATATACCATTATCCCTTTTGTGTTGCTTTACCAATTGATATGTGATATTGATGCTAGTGTAGTGATAGCGTTAGAGTGATGTTGAATCTTGCTAGGTTGGCATGCATGCTAGAAACACTTGTATTTCACTAAGTCTTAGAGTATGCTTAAGGATTAGATTGTTGTCATGGTTTGATGGTTTTTGAGGTTAATTTATGGCTTATGCTTAGAATGTATGATAGGCTCTTAATGATAAAAGGCATGAAAAGATGAAATTGGAGTAAAAAATTGGAATTCATTGCTAGTCGTGGCTAGGCGTCAAATGGCTAGTAGCCGGCTCGTAATGTATGCGAGTAGTCTAGGGTTGAGCAAGATGGAGCGAAACGCACTTGCTCAGATTAAAAAAAAAGAAAAAAAAATATGGTTTAATGCATAATTGATCACGAGTGAGCTCTTTGGTATTCGAGTTATTAAGTTCATAGGGGACTTTGTGCCTAGTGACCTAAGGCTTTTATAGTCTGGGATCCGCTAACCTAACGCTCGCTAAATGGATGCCATTGCATAAGTCTTTTGTGGACCTCACTCATTGCACGATCAAATAAGCATTTATTTATTGTGTTGGATAAAAACATGATTCTGTAATAAGCTCCAGTGATATTGATGTGTTATAAGTCATTTTGTATCTAGAATATATTCTTCGTATAATCTTGTGATTGCCTGGAGGATAATTGAGTTATGATAATTGATTTAGTTTCGAAGCATATTTGTTAAGCATTCGCACACACCATGTTTCTAGTTGTATGTTAGCTTGCGTGATTTGATTGATCTTTAGTCGCCTAACGGCATTTGTTGAGATGTCATGTGTTGGTTGGTTTAGTCATTGTGATGGGGATCGCTGCATTTCATGTAGTTTACATTCATGCATGTTTTACTTTATTTTTGAGTCTGTGACGCTTGAGGACAAGCATTGCTTTAAGTTTGGGGGTGTGATAAGTGGCATTTTATACCACTTAGAACGTCTTATAATGGCTTGAATTGATGTCTTGAAATCAAGTATTTTGTGTATTTGATGCGTTTTTCTAGTGTCTTTGCATTTCAGGATATAACTTGCGTAATTAGGGAGATTTCATCATAATAAGCCTAGGGAAGTACTTGGAACCAGTTGCGGGGAGTTGTGCGAAAAATTCAGCAAAATCAGGATCAGAAAGTGGATTTTTCTAGAAGCAGTGCAGGCGCCCGCCTGGGATGTGGGGCGACCGCCTGGAGATGCAGGCGGCCGCCTGGGAACTGAGGCGGCCGTCTGGGGTCGTATTTTTAGAATCTGGATTTTTATAATTAGACTTCTATTGGGCTTCTTACGGCGCTGTTTCTTGTGGTCTTCTATATAAGTAATCTTGAGAGACGTTTCACAATAACAAGCAACAAGTATCAATCAAGCAAGGAGCAAGGAGAAAAGATTAAAAAGACCGTTTTAGCACACCACAATGAAGAAGAGGAAGCATACGTTATCTTATGATTCTTTTATTCGTTATAGCAGTGGATGCTAGTTTTCTTTACTTTGAACCTTAATACTCTTGTAACGTACTCTGGTTTTTATAAGTATTTTTATTAGTTTATATCCTTGTGTTATTATCATGTTTTTATATGAACCCATGGTGACGATAAGTTCTATTATGGGTAATCATGATCATGGGGTCGTAGCGGATTTACTATGGATTTCTTTAGTAAATTGTTTAATACCTTGGTATGTGATGATTGTATGATATCTAGCATAGGTTGTGCTTATTCATCTTATGTGCGTCATGAACATATAAGATAGCCTGTTAATCTCTTGTGAAGTGATAGTGAATCTTGAGATTTAGAACTTGCCATGCTAGCATAGGTTCATGTATTGTATGCATGATTAGTGGGTAACTCTAACCATTTTACTTACCCTGTGTAATCATAATGAATAACTTGCGCTTAAATCGTTATGTTGTCAAATTCTGTAGATATATAGGGTCTCAACATAATTGATGCCTATTCAACTTCTATCTTAATTGTGGATGCTTGGTAGAATGGTACTTGTGCAATGAAAGTTGGCTTTTATCAGTTTCGTGTTTTTCGATTAATATCATCACCGTTACATGCTAAAGGTAATAACAATAACTATTGAATGAAGTAGTAATGAAGTTATGATCTCATGTGTGTTTAATATTTTTAATTCAAGTGTTAATTCAAGTGTTTTATTCTCGTAGTTAATCATAGTAATAATTAGTTAATCAACCTTAAGTGTTATTGTCTTGACATTGAGAAGTAATCACAACATTGGTGAGTAAGTGTTAATTGAACATAATTAGTCAGAGTCTCTGTGGGAACAAACTAGAAATCATTCTATATTACTTGCGAACGCGTATACTTGCGTGAATTATTAGCGCATGCTTTGTGCCTAACAATGGCATCAAACATTTAGCACAAAAATCAGTATCTAACAAGTACTGACACATAATAAGATACCATGCTTCAATAATATCAGTAGACTTAAATATCAAAGTTTGAGAATTGTCCTGAAATCATTCCCAATTCACTCACCAGTCTTGTGAATGTGACTTCACAGAAAGGCTTGGTGAATATATCTGCTACTTGCTGATCTGTTGGCACAAAGACCAATTCCACTGTACTAGCTTCCACATGTTCCCTTATGAAATGGTATCTGATGTTGATGTGCTTAGTCATTGAATGCTACACTGGATTTCCTGTCATTGCAATAGCACTTTAATTATCATAATATATAGGAATAAAAGAATGGTCTAACCCATAATCCAGCAGCTGATTCTTCATCCATAGAATCTGAGCACAACAGCTTCCTGCGGCAATGTATTCTGCTTCTGCAGTTGAAGTGGAAATTGACTTTTGTTTCTTGTTATACCAAGAAACCAATCTGCCTCTAAGAAATTGGCAGTTTCCAGAAGTACTTTTCCTGTCTATTTTGCATCCTGCAAAATTAGCATCTGAATATCTAATTATCTTAAAGTCTGAAACTCTAGGATACCATAATCCCAGATTTATGGTGCCTTTGAGATACTTAAAAATTCTTATCACAACTAATAGATGAGGTTCTCTAGGGTTAGATTGGAACCTTGCACAGAGATAGGTAGAATACATGATATCAGGTCTACTAGCAGTCAGATATAGGAGGGAGCCAATCATACCTCTGTATTTAGTTATATCTACAGAAGAACCAGTATTTAAATCTAATTTGGTTGCAGTGGCCATAAGAGTTGATGCGGTTGAGCAGTCTTGCATTCCAAATCTTTTGAGTAAGTTCCTGGTGTATTTGGATTGATTTATGAAGATTCCTTCATCAGTATGTTTAACTTGTAATCCCAGAAAGTAACTCAATTATCCCATCATACTCATTTGATACCTGGACTGCATTAGCTTTACAAATCTCTCACAGAGTTTATCATTAGTAGATCCCAAAATGATATCAACAACATATATCTGTACTAATAACAAGTCCTTACCATGGTATTTATAAAAGAGAGTTTTATCAACTGTACCTCTTGTGAAACCATTATCTAGCAGAAATAGAGCAAGTGTTTCATACCAAGCCCTTGGAGCTTACTTCAATCCATAGAGTGCTTTATCCAGTAAGTAGACATGATCTGGATACTTTGGATCAATGAACCCTGGAGGTTGTTCAACATAAACTTCCTCTTCAAGTTCTTCATTTAAGAATGCACTCTTCACATCCATTTGGAACATCTTTGTTAGATATATTTGAGATGTCATGTCTAATATGTTTCATGTTTAGTTTTCAGATCTTAACAAATAGGAAATATCAGTACTTACTGGAATCAGTATTTACTGGAAGTCAGAACTTAAGGATATCAGAACTTAGATTATCAGAAGATGGATATCAGAACTTAAGTATGAGAGGATTTACAGTTAAGGAAAGAAGATGATTCACAGGAAAGAAGATGGAGACTAATACAAAAGAAGATATGCATGGAAAGAGTTAGAGGACTGAAAGAATTGTATAAGATATCTGATTGATATATTTTAGGAGACAGAATTATATTCCATATCAATTAGAAGTTATCTTGTAACTGTGTACTATATAAACACACACATAGGTTTACACTATATGTGTTATCATTATCGAGAAGATCATATATTGTAACTTAGCAGCTCTCGTGATATTTGTTCATCACTGAGAGAGAACAGTTCCATTGTAACAGAGTTTATTATATCGAATATATCTATTTACTGTTACTTGTGTTCGAAATCAATTTGATTGTATTCTACATTGTATTCAACCCCCTTCTACAGTGTTGTGTGACCTAACAACCTTAAACTTCTTGTGAGCAACATAGGCAAGAAAGATCCTTATTGCCTCTAACCTTGCAACTACAGAAAATATCTCATCATAATTAATGCCTACTTGTTGTGAGTAACCCTTTGCAACCAGTCTTGCTTTGTTTTTTGTAACAATGCCCTCAATGTCAGTTTCATTTCTGAACACCCATTTTGTGCCAACTACAGATCTGTTCTTTGGTCTTGGCACAAGACTCCAGACTTTGTTCCTTTCAAACTCATTGAGTTCCTCTTGCATTGTTGTGACCTAGTCAGCATCTTGCAGAGCTTCTTCAACCTTCTTAGGTTCAGTTTGAGATAGAAAAGAATGATATAGACATTCATTCTGAGTGGCTTTTCTTGTTTTTACAACACTGTCAGGGTTTCCAATGATTAAGTCAGGTGTGTGTGACTTAGACCATTTTCTTACAGATGGAAGTTGACTCCTAGAAGAAGAACCTCCCCCTTGATCCATGAATTCTCTGTTATTTCCTTGAGTAGTACCACTATTATTTCCTAATGCTCCCCCTGAATTAGTGTCCCCATTTTTATACATATTTGACTCATCAAAGTTTGAGGAAGATGAGTCTGATGATCTTTCTACTAATATTTCTTGAGTTGAATCACTTGCAGTAGTCTCTGGATTTGAATCATGTTTCTCCCCCTCAACATATGCTTCTTTGTCAGAAGAATTTCCACTATTCTGTGGAACCTCAGAGCTTCGAGTGATATCAGGGTTTACTGAATCTGAGTCGGGATTTATAAGTTCAGCATAAGGTACTTTATTTTCAAATCTCAACTTTTCATGGACATCTGCATCTTCTAGACGTGTTATCTTCTTGTCATCAAAAGATACATGTATAGACTCCATGACTGTTCTTGTTCCAGATTGTAAACTCTAAAGGTTTTTGTAGACAATGGATATCCCAGAAAGATTCCTTCATCAGCTTTTAAGTCAAACTTGCTAAGCTGCTCCAAATGAGTTTTGAGAACAAAACACTTACAACAAAATATATGAAAGTATTTCAAATTTGGCTTCTTTCCTTTCACCATCTCAAATGGTGTCTTTCCATGCTTGTTGATCAATGTTGCATTTTGTGTAAAGCAAGCAGTTTGCACAACTTCAGCCCATAAGTAGGTATGCAAACTTACTTCTTCTAGCATGGTTCTTGCAGCTTCTATTAGAGTTCTATTCTTTATTTCAACAACTCCATTTTGTTGTGGAGTTCCAGTAGCAAAAAACTCTTGTTATATCCCCTTGAGTTCGCATAATTCTTCCATAGAGCTATTCTTGAATTCAGTTCCATTATCACTTCTGATGATCTTCACTTTGTATGTTGACCCTTTTTCCAGCTCCCTCACATGATCAAGAAGAATGTATGGAGATTCATCCTTGGTGTACAGAAAATACACCCACGTGTATCTTGTATATTCATCAACAATCACAAGTGCATACCTCTTCTTGGCAATAGACATAACATTCACTGGACCAAAGAAATCAACATGTAGATGATATGGTTCAAGAATTGAGGATTCAGTTTTACTCTTGAAAGATGTCTTCATTTGTTTGGCTTTCTAGCATGAATCACATAAGCCATCAGGAGGAAACACTACATTAGGCAATCCTCTTACAAGATCTTTCCTCACAAGTTCATTGATATTGTTGAAGTTGAGGTGAGAAAGTCTTTTATGCCAGTTCCAGCTGTCTTCCACAGATTCTCTACTCAGTAGACAAACTTCTGAATTGTCAATTCTTGTGGAGACCCTGGCTTCATATAAACTACCATGTCTCATACCAGTCTATGTGATCTTGTCATTAGACTTACTGACAATTTCACAATGCTCCTTATAAAAATTGACATGGTAACCTCTGTCACAGATTTGACTCACACTGATCAGATTATGTTTAAGTCTTGCAACCAGATCTACATTTTTAATAATGATATTTCCAGTTTTGATTTTTCCATATCTCAAGATTTTTCCTAAGTTATCATCTCCATAAGAAACACTTGGGCCAGCCTTCTCCTCAAATTCTGATAGCAGGGATTTATAACCAGTCATATGTTCTGAGCACCCACTTTCCAAAACTAGAGCATTCCTCCATTCACCCTGTAATCAATAATTTGAATCAGTTAGTGTTTTTAAGGACCCAAACTTGCTTGGATCCTTTGGCCTTTTTAAATTTATTAACATATGCAACAGAAGACTTCATATTAGAATTTATGTTAACATTCTTAATATCAGTATTTATACATGCAGAAACAAATTTTACTTTAACTAAAGAGAGTTTCAGTTTATAAAAATCCTAATATAAACTGTGATACTCTTTACATGTATAAATAGAGTGCCAAACACTGCTACAATGAAAACAAGGATTATGTGGTTTATATCTAGCTGTTTATTCCTAAACTCTTATTTAAAAGGAACAACTTTTACCTCTTTATTCTTCCTGCAAGAATTAGCAAGATGATTAGTACTACCACAGTTTGAACATGTCTTTCTAGGTGCATTAGGAGGAGTCATATAATTTTCATTTTTATTAACACCTACCTTTCCATTCATATTTTTGCTAGACTTTTTCCTCTTGTCTTTCTTGTGTAAACCCTTCAGCATTTGCTTAAGCTTTTTCTAAGTCATTGAACCAATATTTACTGAATTTGTGTGAAATTGTTCACTCTTCTAAGTAGTTAAGTTTGATCTAGGTGTTGAGGTAGTACCTTCCTCATGGATTGATTTAACATTATTAGCACTTGGATTAAACTTAATGGTATTTATTTGAACCTTGTTCAATTTAACCTGACTATTAGTTTTTATTGGTTACGTTCTCTCAGTTCCTTCTACACTTTTCTTACCAGAATTAGATCTAGCTGAATATCCTAATCCTGATCCCCAACAACCATTTTCTAAGATTTCATGAGTTGTCTTTCCTGAGTTAGTCCAAAGTTTAATGACTTCTCTCTCTTTAGCTAGCTCCTTTTCTAGATAAGCATATTTTTCTAACAATTTTTCTTTAACATAAACAATATTATCTCTTTCTTTTTGAATTTCTAACACGGAAAGAAACTCATTTTCTAGGTAATCATTCTTTTTCTTAAGCACAGAGTTTTCACTCTTGATTCTATTGTTCTCTAAGGTTTGATCCCAAAAACTAACATGCAGAGACTTAAGAAATAATCTTAATTCATAGATATCATCAGTATCAAATGCAAGAGTAGACTGAGGTGACTTTATTTCAGCATTGCCGATCTCAGCAATAGTATTTGCCATGAGAGCATAATTGATCCCATCATTTGACTGATAAATCATCCCAGCTTCTCTTCTTTGAGATCAAAGCTTGTTTCTTTTCAGCTCTGGGTTTTCTGCAGTCAGCTGCAAAGTGTCCAAGTCCATCACAGCTGTAACATCTCTCTTTTGACTTGTCAGGTTTTCCAGATCTAGCTTCCTTCCAATCAATATCTCTTCTGTTGTTCCTCTTGTCATAGTTTCAGGAACTGGAACCTTTTCTGGAAAATCTTCTCCCTTTATTGAAGTTTCTGTAGACCATCTTCTTAAAACTTTCAACCAGTAGGGCATCCATTTAATCCATATCTTCATTATTGTTGTGATCACTATCAGTATCTGATTCAGTATCAGGATTTGAGTCATCATCAAAATTTGATGATTCAGTATCTGACTTAGCAATCATGGCTTTCCCTTTGGAGTAGCTTTTCCTTTGGCTTCTTTTCAGCTTTGAGTGCAACTAGTCTAGATTTTGATCCTTTCATCTTGCTCCTTTACTCCATCTCTAGTTCATGAGTTTTCAGAACTCCATAGATCTCATCTAGAGGTGTGATATCAAGATTATAGTTATCCTTGATTGATGTGACTTTAAAGTCCCACTTTTCAGGAAGAGCAAGTAGGAACTTCAAGTTTGAGTCCTCCAAATCATAATCTTTGTTGACAAGGGATAAGTCATTCATCAACTTCTCAAATCTGTCATATATCTCAGTTAGGGACTCATTGTCCCTTGAGTCAAAGTGCACATATTCTTGAGTAAGTATTGTCCTCCTATTCTTCTTGATAGCAGTTGTACCTTGACACTTTACTTCTAAAGTATCCCATATCTCTTTTGCTGTTTTACATCCAATGACTCTGTTAGACATAACACTATCAAGACTAATGTGCAGGATATGTCTAACCTTAGTATCCTTCATGATATATGAGATATCTTCAGGAGCATACTCTTTCATGTCTTTGTCTATCATCTTCTCTGGTTCTCCTGTAAGCGAAACAACTACCTTCATTGGTTTATGAGGATCATCATAGATCCTGCTTAGGTATTCAGGATATGTGGCTTCCAAACACATGGCAATCTTGACTTTCCAGATTAGAAATTCATGTATCTTCAGGATAGGCACTTTGATTGCTTCATACCTACTCATGTTGCTGCTTATCTGTGATTCGACTGGGGGTTGTGGCTTCAGATTCTGTGTCTCTTCTTCTTTGTCTACCATTGCAGATTAATCTTCAAATCTTAAACTGTCTATACGTTAACAGCAAGCTCTGATACCAATTGTTAGGCCCTTAATCAACTGTAGAGGGGGGGGGGGTGAATACAGTTAACATAATTTATTCGACAAAGCTTCAACAGAATCAACAGTTTTTATATTAACTGATAAAAACTTATTACACATGTACTCTCTTGAAAGATATAACAATGTCGCGATACTTATATCAAGAACCTAATATGTACTTTATATAGAGCACAGCTACCAATGTATAAGGAATCATATTCTATTAATAACAAGGAAACCTATACAATTGCTTCTGAGATAGAGTCCTTCACCGCCGTGAAATTCATGTTTCCTTTTCCTCTTCGAAGATCAACTGATGTGACAAATACTGATTTCATTATCCATTGACATCATCATCCGTTGAAATCATCATCCGTTGATATCCTATCATCCGTTGATATTTCATCATTCGTTGATGTTGTCATCAGTATCCGTTGATATATAAGTTCTGAAATGAACTTCTGATAGTTTCTGTTTGATATCATCAATTGCTCCTAACATAAATCCCTCCTCGAAAGGGAAGATTTAAATTAAAATCGAGTTCTGGGGTCCGATCTAGCTTTTAAAATCATTTTGAAGACTCGAAAACATTTTTGAAAATGTTTGGAGTAAGGGTAATTTAACAAAATAAATCAGTCCCGATATATTAGAAAATATCTAAACATTATTGTTTAAATAATATTCCCATGAAGGATAATCTTTATAAAAATTAATGAAGTAAACTAATACTTGAAACGTATACTAAATAACAAAAGATATACTTATACGAAAGTAAGACCTTTATTTGAATAATCGAAAATAAGGTTTGATTATCAATCAAAACTATTAAATAAACTTATTCAATTAATAGATATAGAAAACTATATGTATATACATATATAGTTTATACACGGGGGTATCTCCTCCCGGTTTAGGAAAAATTCAACAAGTCCCCTATACTAAGGGTATACGCAATAATGCCTATCTCTAGCATAGGTATTATACAATTTATAAGCAATTGAATCAATAAAGAGATATCAAGATTCTGAAATAGGCTTGCATATATATATATATATATATATATCAACATGCTTCAATATATCGCAAGACTTGCTAATAACAACCATGCACTTATCTCAAGATAATGCATAAATATATTTACATCACAACAATAGTATACAGGTAGAAAACTTGTCTGAGCAACCGAGGGTGGTAAAAGGTCTGGGGTGATTCTGGTAACCTATAAATAACATATAATTTGGAATCAAACAACGGTCGCTTAAGAAACTAGACTTTAACCATTTAGACCCTAACGTTCGCTTTTGCGCTTAACGATTTACATAGGTCGCTCGAGTACCCTCGGCTCCACCATTTTATAAAATTAACCATTAAACATTGTAAGGAGACTCTTTCGTGAGTACTTAACCAACTTCCTAATCCACCTTAAATAATTGTTTTGTAATCCAATTAGTCTTTTAAGGGCCTTAAACAAGGTTTCAAAGTCAAGTGCGGGCTCAAGGTTCATTCACGAAACGCCGTTACTTAAAACGGTCGTTTTTCCTAAACCATAAATGGGATCTAAGCGAACCACATATCAAAACGAATCTTATGGCATGATCTAGCTAATCATGAAAAGTTACAGTTTTAACAGTGAGTTTTCTGATCCGAATGCTAAGGACAAACAATCTATTTGCAAACGGGCGTTACGACGACTATGTTTACGCGATTTCCAATTTTTTTACCAATCCAATCAATTCATTTCTACCAAATCCATTCACAACTTCAAGATCCAACCCTATACTACCGATTTTAGTCAACACAAGCTCAAGATCCTAAATTCAATCCAATATCATACTATCTCCAATATCAACTAAACTTACTTAACAAATTAAACTCAAAATATGCTTATCATTCAAATCACTACTCATCCATCCAAACCATTACAAAACTCAAGCAAACAAACTTAGTACTAAAGGTACAGAAGGTTTATACCTTCCTTGGAGCTTTAAAATAAAGCAAGATCCTTTGAATGCCTATGGGAGCTTAAATTCACTCTTAAACAACCTTGATCTTTCCATTAACATCAAGAAATTAAAGTTATATTCTAGAAAACACTATTCAACATCTTCTTCAATGATTTAATAGAAAAGATTGGTAAGGAAATGGAAGCTTAGATTCATAGGATATGCATAACTAATCATCAAGAAGCTTAAATAATTACCTTACTAATTATCAAGGAGTGTAGCTTGAACTTGCAATTTTCTTCCCTTGATTTTTAAGAAGAAGCCGAGAGTATCAATGGTACAAAAGGGAAAAGAAATGCTTCCTTGATTCATTGGTTTCTATTTATATTATGGTTTAACCTTGGTTAATCAACTACCCTTGGTTTAACTATGGTTTAAATGCTTGGCCACCATTCACTCTCACTAAATATCTACTAACCATGCTTAGGTCATCAAGCTTATGTCATCCCCTTGCCATTTGTCAACACCTTATGGTTTGATGACCTCATTTTGTGCTTATATCTTGATTAGTGCTTAATTTCTTGGATAATGGGCGCTTATCTGTTTTATGGTCTGCTTAACTTTCATTCTCGTAATCCGTTTGAGGAATCAGATTCGGGATCTCATTACTTGAGTTTCCCTAAATCTTTCCTAATATTTTATATATTCCTTTAATGATCCTCTCCTATAATCCTTGAATTTAAATCACTTTAATCATGTTACCTTATACTTAATTTTCTCGGGTGGATTTTTGGAAAAAATCAAAGTGTCCGGATTCGAATTATGACGACCTTTACATACACTCATTCACTTTATGAATTACTAATATAACCTCACAATTTCCATACAGTACTCCTATATAGGGTGGTCTGATAATTTTACTCAAAAATTAAAATCAACAAAAGTTACTATTCATCAGGGTTTCAAAAATTCCAAAAATTGGGGTTATTACAGTCTCCCCTCAAGAAGATTCGGTCTCGGAATCGGATTGAAAATAGTTGGGGATACTATCCTAGCATTGCACTTTCTAACTCTCAAGTCAATTTTCCCACATTGTAGTTCTACCACCATACTCTAACTAGTTTGATAACCCTATTCTTAAGCACTTGTTACAACAACTCGTGTATTTTTATATTATTTAAATGTGTAATTATTAAGTAATTAAATAAATAAATTATGTGTATGGGTTCTGTCAGCTGGATATTATTTTTGTTAATATTTTATTAATTATGTGTGATTGTTGGTGTTCGAGAATCATTTGTTTATTTAGCTACGACGTTGTGTTGATTGTTTTATAGTTGAAGGTGATGTTATTCAAAATTTATTCTAATAAATATTTGGATTGTTTTTAAAATTATTTTTATCGCATTACAATTTTATTTATTATTTTTAGGAGTTTATAAAATTTAGAAATCAATATTTTATTGTTTATTTATCTCTAAATGATTTTTCAGATCTCATTTAATTCTAAAATCCGTACTTAATTCTAAAATTCTTCAAAAATTATGAAATATATTTTATTAAGTTTGGAATATTTTGGGAGTTTTAAAATTATTTTGGAAATTTTTTGAATTTGCTTGACCGCGCTTTATTTTGTTTATTTGTAAAAATGTGGAATCAGGGTACGCCTTAAAAATAATTTTTTTTTAATCTTGAAAATTTTGTTTAGTTAATTGCTAAATATTGTGTTAATTTTAAAGTTATTTTGGGTAAGATTTTAGAATTATTTTACTCGTGATTTACTTATTAAGGTACAAATTTCGTATTCTTACGGGCATTCAAAATCGGTGTTGCTAAAGAAAACACAAACAAAACCTACACTCCTATAACCCCCCTCCCCCGTCTCTCATCTCTCTATTTCCGCCGCCTGTCTCTCTCTCTCGCGACTGTCTTCCTCGCTTTTCTTTACTCTCGATCGAAATCTCTCGGGTCTCTCTCGTTTCTCCCTCTCCCTATTTCCTTCTTCCTTTTACTCTTCTTCCCCGGTTCCGCCGGTTTCTGGTAAGTTCACGGCCTTACCCTCGCCGCCGCCGCCTTCCCTCGCTTTTCCGGTGAGGTGATAGTTGTGGCGCGTGGTTCGTGTCCGTATGTTTATATATGATTGATGTATATACCTTGTAATTATTCCCTGTTTTTCTGTTTTGTTGTTCGGTTTTGGCTGTTTGTTATTGATTCTCCTCCTTGTTCCGGTGAAACTCACCGCTGCCGTGCGTGTTGCGCGTGCTGGTAGCGGGCCCTTCCCTGGTTGTTGCCGTGATTGTTATTGCGTGTTTGATTTATATTATTTCGATGAAATTACTTAATTTCTGAAATAAATTAATTATGTGATTGGTGATTCGTGAAATAAATTATCTTATTATGAGAATTATAATAATTAATTGATGAAATTTACGAAGGATGCCCGGTAATTACGGGAACCCGTAAATTTTATCATCGTCGGCGATGAGCTTCGGTGAGCCGACGGTGGACTATGATGATTCGATCTGAGTCCTACAATTTAAAATATAAAATACGACTTAAATTATAAATACAAATTAAAACATAAAAAGACGGTTAGTATTGATTAATAATTATATTTAATTGGTATTGGTGAATTTGTGAATTGACGTTGTTGACTGAATTCGGTGGTTGGGTTTTGGATTGCGATTGATTGTGGTTGTGATTGTTTGATGTCGGGATGTTCGACGGGTTAGCCGATAATCAAAGGAGGTGCTGCCTGATTTCCGGGAAAATTTAATTACTGAAATAAGAGGCCATACCCAATGATTATCGGAACGTCGATCGGTTATATGTAACTATTTTGTACAAAACCTGATTATGTGTTGTGATGGAATACTTTGCGAAACCGATAACCCTAATTTTGTAAAATGACAAATATACCTATTTTCAGAAAATGAACACTGAACCGACTTTCAAGGACGTGAACCCTAATTGACATGTGTATTATTATATTGAGAATGTTACGAGTCGGTTTTGTTAACGTACGGGTAGATTGTTAGCGAAGATAGTCAAGCATATTCGGACGTCTAATTTAGGGTTTTTCGATTCCTGTAGGTTCCAGTCGAAATCCTTAGCATCCCGGTCGGTGCAAGATCAGCCAGTAATAGTTGTTAAAGCGTATTAAGCCAAGTACCCCTGACCATATCTTTATGGTTCAGCATATATGACTATACTGTTGTTTTATTCTCGTAGTGGAACAAAACGATTTAAGTTATGTATCCCCTGGGTTTCAAATTGTTTTATTAACTTATATTTTGGGGGAAAAGTAACTTCTGAAAATGCATATCTCTATATTTTGAAATAAATGAAAATATTTTGGAAAATGTGCTGTGATATAATTGTTTGGCAAGAGATAGGTAAGTGATTTGGAAAACTGGATAAAAATGATCAGGTAATTAAATGAGTGTGCGCAGGAGGCCGTAACGGCCTGGAAGATAGCGTAAGAGGCGAAGTGGTTGCGCACCCTATTATAACTACCAGCCCAGCGTGATAGAGACCTAGCTAATCTCTGAGTTTCGGAACAAGTTTTCATAGGATAGCCAAGATAGAGTTATCCTATGGAGATAGCCTGATCAGCTGTCTCACCAGGGATCATCAAATACTTTTATATCTGAGAAAGTGATTTTGAGGTTCCCGGAGAGGAACAAGTTTTATAGGTCCTGTGATGGGACAAGTTTCATGGTTTCCGTAACTGAACAAATGATTTCGGGTCCCCGTAACGGGACAAATGGTTTTATGGGTCCTGCGATAGGACGAACGATTTGAAAATGAGAGTAGCATGCTAAAATTTAACTTTGGTATTTACACTGCACAGTTAATAAAATGTTTTAGAGAGCATGCTAGTTATTGAGATCCAATTTTCAACAGTTCATCAGTTTTTCATCTGTTTACGCTTATTTTACTTGTTTTCTACTAACAAGTTATGGTTTTTGTTCCTACAATTGTTTAATATAAGATGTTTTAGTTAATATTCTTATAGTGGTACTGTTGAGCGATTGATCGCTCACTCTTGCAAATATGTTTATATATCTTCGTATTGCAGATGCCTAGAAGATGTTGTTATCTTGGTAAGGGCCAATTTCCAGTTCCTCCTGTGTCGAGCTCCTCTATATGGGTTGTGTCTGACCAAGTATGGTCTATGAGTTGCTGTAGAATAATGGTTATGTTAGGTTGTTTAAATAAGTTGGGTTGTAATAAGTGTGTAACCTAAATTATACTCGAACTTGGAAAAGATCTTGTGGAAGCTTTGTTTATATTGAAATAAAAGTGAGTTGATGGTATTATAATTGTAGTTTAATATTTTTAGTGACGTCAACTCGTAACCCGGGGTTGAGGCCGTCACAGGTTGGTATCAGAGCTACAGATTTGAGTCCCTGATTTAGGTTAGGAATAGAGTCGGAAAGGGGTAATGTTGGTATATAGGGTGTGAATCAGCAACTCACATTTAGAGGAGCAAGTTTGAGAGTCTAGTCGAGGGTTTGAAGGTGTAACCCTGGCATATTTTGAGGATTCTGGAACTGCCCTGATCTTTTGTGTGTTTCCCTGGTATAGGTGCCATTGGTAATGGCCGATAGGGATTCCTAGACAGTCTTTCCACAAGAACGAGTCCGACCAAGTGAATTTAGTTAGTAGGTTGCGATTAGTTGGTGGTTGTTATAAGTATTGGTGTATGCTGCTAGCGGCGTGTTGTTATTATTGTTGTTATTTTTATTGTTGCAATTATTGTTGATTTTGTTAAATCTAGCCACTCATTACAATCGGACCCCAACTAATTGAGGGTGAGAATATTTTATTGCGGCAGCATTCTCTTGGCACATAAAAATGTTGCTACCCGGGGGAAATTCTTTTAAACTAAAACCATTTGTTATGTTTGAGGAGAATGCCGCCCAAGAAGAATATCCCATCCAATTCCTCTAGAAGAGCTTCTAAAGGGAGCCCAGTTATGGGTGAGTTGCTAGATTTGTTGTGCCAACAGTCTAATCAAATGGCCCAGCAGCAAGAACAATTTCAGCAACAACAACAGCAATTTCTGTAACAACAGCAACAATAGCAGCAATTCATACAGCAGCAGCAACAACAAATTCTACAACAACAGCTTCAGCAACAACCTCAGCAAAGAGAAGTGAACCAAACTATGAGTTTTACATCTTTTCAGTCAATCAAGCCCCCAGAGTTTAAGGGCGAGGTAGACCCAGTTGCTACCAGAGTTTGGCTAAAAGAAATGGAGAAAGCTTTCACCCTGATGTAGGTAAGTGATAATCTTAGATCAGACTATGCAAGTTATTTTCTCAAGGGTGAAGCGAATTATTGGTGGGAATCCACTTGGGCCGTGAAAGGAGAAGGCCCTGTCCCTTGGGCCAGGTTTATAGAGTTATTTTTGGAAAAATATTTTCCGGACTGTTTGCAGAACCAGTTGGAGGTTGAGTTTTTGGAATTGAAGCAGAATGAAAAGAGTGTGACCGAGTATGAGGCCAAGTTTACGGAGTTGGCCCGATTCGTGCCTGTGTATGTGAGTACTGAAGCTCAGAAAGTGAAGAGGTTCCAGCAGGGACTGAAGCCAGAAATTCGTAGTGGGGTTGTAGCCTTGCAGCTCAGGACATATCCCTTTGTAGTTCAGGCCGCGCTAGTAATTGAAAGTGATCAGAAGTTGGATGCCAAGGAAAAGGATGATAAGAAGCGGAAATCTGAAGGTATTACTGGTGAGACGAATCCAGGAGGATCCAGTCAGAGGTTTCCGAAGCGGTTTGGCCAAAACAGGAAAAAAAGATTTAGAAGACAGAATTTTCCTCAGGCTAGGTCTACTACCACCTCAGTTGCTTCCACTCCAGCTCAGTCATCAAACTTAGTAATGGATTGTAAGGTATGTGGGAAAAGACATAGTGGCCCATGCAAAAGGGATGTTCAGTGCTTCAAATGTCATCAAAAAGGTCATTACGCATCGGAATGTAATATAGAGAAACCCGCAGTTACTTGCTACAACTGTGGGAAGGTGGGACATGTTGCTCGGAATTGTAAGACAGCTACTTCAGGTACTGCATCTCAAGGACCGGCATCCAGCACAGCTAAAGCCAGAACCTTCAAAATGATAAAAAGGTCCAATGCTCAGGACTCGGACGTAGTGGCAGGTACGCTCTCTCTCAACTCCGTACCTGTTAAAGTTTTATTTGATTCGGGAGCATCTAAGTCTTTTATATCAAAGGATTGTGTGGTTAAAATGGACTTAATGTTAGAAAATTTGGCTGAACCTTTGACTATAGAAGTAGCTAATCAGGATAGAGTTTCAGTGAGTCAGTTTTGCCCTAAGTGTCAATTGCAAATCCACGGGTACTCTTTTTCGGCTGATCTAATACCCTTCGAGCTAGAAGATTTCAACGTGATTTTAGGAATGGATTGGTTGTCCCAGTATAAGGCTAACATTGACTGTAAGAAGAAGAAAATTTTGATGGTTACCGAGGATAATATTAAGGTGACTTATCAAGGACAAAGGCAAGAAAAGAAATTTCTCTCGATATTACAAACAAAGAAATTGTTAAGACAAGGATGCGAAGCTTACTTAGCACATGTGGTAGACATGGAGAAAGAAGTACTTGACCTAGATAAGATTCCAATAGTAAGGGAATTCCAAGACATTTTTCCAGATGGATTTCCCGGATTGCCACCGGATCGTGAGATTGAGTTTTCCATCGACTTAGTTCCCGGAGCAGAACCAGTTTCAAAGGCTCCTTATCACATGGCTCCAGTAGAAATGAAAGAACTAGCTAAGCAACTCCAGGAATTATCGGACAAAGGCTTGATTAGGCCAAGTATATCTCTGTGGGGTGCTCTAGTACTACTCGTGAAGAAGAAGGATGGAAGTATGAGATTGTGTATCGATTATTGGAAGTTAAATAAGTTGACCATCAAGAATAAGTATCCCCTGCCAAGGATAGATGACCTGTTTGACCAACTTAAGGGAGCGTGCTGTTTCTCAAAGATTAACTTGAGATCGGGCTACCATCAATTAAAAATTAAGTCTGAAGACATACCAAAGACTGCATTCAGAACCCGATATGGACATTATGAGTTCTTAGTGATGTCGTTTGGATTGACCAATGCGCCAGCTGCTTTCATGGATTTAATGAACCGGGTGTATAAAGAGTACTTGGATAAGTTTGTTATTGTATTTATTGATGATATTCTCATCTATTCGAAGACTAGAGAAGATCATGTTAACCATCTGAGGATTTCCCTGCAAAGGCTAAGAGAGATGCAGTTGTACGCAAAATTTTCAAAGTGCGAATTTCGGTTAGATGAAGTTCAATTCTTAGGTCATGTAGTGGGAAAAGATGGAATTAAAGTGGATCCCGTATCAAAGACCCCAACAGAAGTTAGAAGTTTTCTTGGGTTAGCAGGTTATTATCGAAGATTTGTAAAGGATTTTGCCAAGATTGCGACTCCATTGACCAAGCTGACCAGGAAGAATGAGAAGTTTATTTAGATGGAGAAGTGTGAGGAAAGCTTCCAAGAATTGAAAAAGAGATTAGTAACAGCTCCAGTTCTAGCATTTCCAGATGAGACAGGAAACTTCGTAATCTATAGCGATGCCTCATTGAAAGGTTTGGGTTGTGTCTTGATGCAACATGATAAAGTCATTGCTTACGCCTCCAGACAGTTAAAGCCTCATGAGCAAAAGTATCCAGTGCATGATTTGGAATTAGCAGCGATTGTGTTCGCGTTGAAGTTATGGAGACATTACTTGTACGAAGAAAAATGTGAGATTTATACGGATCATAAAAGCTTAAAGTATATATTTACCCAGAAGGATTTAAACATGCAAAAAATGAGATGGCTAGAACTGATTAAGGATTATGATTGTTCCATTAATTATCACCCAGGAAAAGCCAATGTAGTGGTGGATGCCCAGAGCAGGAAGGAAAGATTGAATGCGATCAAAGTTTCCGAGAAACTCGCCAAAGAATTGGAGAAACTGGAAATTGAAGTTCGAATACCAGACGAAAATAAAGGACAATTGTATGAGATCACTTTTCGACCAGAATTGATGGACAAGATTAGGAAGTGTCAGGAAGAAATGATGGATCAAGGATTAGATAGTTTAACTGGAGAAGAACTTTGCACACAAAAGGATAGCAAGGGTATGTTTAGATTTTCCTCGAGGATAAGGATTCCCAATGTGACGGAACTAAGGAATGAGATATTGCGGGAAGCTCATAATTCCCAGTTTCCATTCACCCGGGAAGCACTAAGATGTACCAAGATTTAAAGATGAACTTTTGGTGGCCAGGAATGAAAAAGGAAATTGCAAATTGGGTTAATAAATGCCATGTATGCCAGATAGTGAAGGAAGAACATCAAAGACCAAGTGGACTGTTGCAACCTTTGGAGATTCCATAATGAAAATGGGAAGAAATCACAATGGATTTTGTAGTAGGACTACCAAAGACGAAATCAAACCATGATGCTATTTGGGTAATTATTGATAGATTGACCAAGTCTGCATATTTCCTCCCCATCAGTGAAAAGTATTCTTTGGACAGGCTAGTCAAATTGTACTTGGATGAAATTGTGACCAAGCATGGAGTCCCTATTTCAATCGTGTCTGATCGAGATCCAAGATTTAATTCCATATTTTGGATGAAATTCCAGGAATGTTTAGGGACTAATTTAAAAATGAGTACTGCCTACCATCCCCAGACAGATGGCCAAAGTGAAAGAACCAATCAGACGATAGAAGATATGTTAAGGTTTTGTGCTTTGGATTTTAAAGGAAATTGGGACGAGTATTTGCCGCTGATCGAGTTTTCTTATAATAACAGTTATCATGCCAGCATAGGAATGCCGCCCTACGAAGCTCTGTATGGACGTAAGTATAGGTCTCCACTCTATTGGGATGAAGTAGGAGAAAAGAAATTATTAGGCCCTGAGTTGGTTCAACAAACCAAGGATGCAGTTGTATTAATTCGAAAAAGGTTAGAAGCAGCTCAAGATAGACAGAAAAAGAACGCGTACCTTCATCGAAAAGACATGGATATGGACATAGGGTCTTTGGTATTGCTGAAAGTATCGCGCTGGAAAGGACTGGTTAGATTTGGACAGAAAGGCAAGTTGATTCCTAGGTATATCGGACCCTTTGAGATATTAAGGAAAATTGGTAAAGTTACCTATGAGTTGGCATTGCCACCGCAGTTACAACATATCCCTAATGTATTCCACGTGTCTATGCTGAAACGTTATATCCCCTATTCGAACCAAGTTATTGAATATGAACCAATCGAGCTACAGCCAGATTTGTCCTATGTGGAACGACCGATCCAGATCCTAGATCGTAAAAAGTGAGTTCTTAGAAATAAGTCTATTCCCATAGTTAAAGTGTTGTGGCGGAATCCTCGAGTGGACTTGGGAATTAGAGTCAGATATGCTTGACAAATATCCTCATTTGTTTAATTAGATTAGATTCTAAGGACAGAATCTTTTTAAGGGGGGAAGGATATAACGACTCGTGTATTTTTATATTATTTAAATGTGTAATTATTAAGTAATTAAATAAATAAATTATGTGTATGGGTTCTGTTAGCTGGATATTATTTTTGTTAATATTTTATTAATTATGTGTGATTGTTGGTGTTCGAGAATCATTTGTTTATTTAGCTACGACGATGTGTTGATTGTTTTATAGTTAAAGGTGATGTTATTCAAAATTTATTCTCATAAATATTTGGATTGTCTTTAAAATTATTTTTATTGCTTTACAATTTTATTTATTATTTTTAGGAGTTTATAAAATTTAGAAATCAATATTTTATTTTTTATTTATCTCTAAATGATTTTTCTGATCTCATTTAATTGTAAAATCCGTACTTAATTCTAGAATTCTTAAAAAATTACGAAATAAATTTTATTAAGTTTGGAATATTTTGGGAGTTTTAAAATTATTTTGGAAATTTTTAGAATTTGCTTGACCGCGCTTTATTTTGTTTATTTGTAAAAATGTGGATTCAGGGTATGCCTTAAAAATGATTTATTTTAAATCTTAAAAATTTTGTTTAGTTAATTGCTAAATATTGTGATAATTTTAAAGTTATTTTGGGTAAGATTTTAGAATTATTTTACTCGTGATTTACTTATTAAGGTACAAATTTCGTATTCTTACGGGCATTCAAAATCGGTGTTGCTAAAAAAAACAAAAACAAAACCTACACCCCTGTAACCCCCCTCCCCCGTCTCTCATCTCTCTATTTACGCCGCCTGTCTCTCTCTCTCACAACTGTCTTCCTCGCTTTTCTTTACTCTCGATTGAAATCTCTCGGGTCTCTCTCGTTTCTACCTCTCCCTATTTCCTTCTTCCATTTACTCTTATTCCCCGGTTTCGCCGGTTTCTGGTAAGTTCACGGCCTTACCCTCGCCGCCGCCGCCGCCGCCTTCCCTCGCTTTTCCGGCAAGGTGATAGTTGTGGCGCGTGGTTCGTTTCCGTATGCATATATATGATTGATGTATATACCTTGTAATTATTCCCTATTTTTCTATTTTGTTGTTCGGTTTTGGTTGTTGTGTTGCTGATTCTCCTCCATGTTCCGGTGAAACTCACCGCTGCCACGCGTGTTGCGCGTGCTGGTAGCGGGCCCTTCCCTGGTTGTTGTCGTGATTGTTATTACGTATTTGATTTATATTATTTCGATGAAATTACTTAATTTCAGAAATAAATTAATTATGTGATTGGTGATTCGTGAATAAATTATGTTATTACGAGAATTATAATAATTAATTGATGAAATTTACGAAGGATGCCCGGTAATTACGGGAACCCGTAAATTTTATTGCCATCGGCGATGAGTTTCAGTGAGCCGACGGTGGACTATGATGATTCGATCTGAGTCCTACAATTTAAAATATAAAATACGACTTAAATTATAAATACGAATTAAAACATAAAAATACGGTTAGTAATGATTAATAGTTATATTTAATTGGTATTGGTGAATTTGTGAATTGACGTTGTTGACTGAAATCGGTGGTTGGGTTTTGGATTGTGATTGATTGTGGTTGTGATTGTTTGACGTCGGGATGTTCGACGGGTTAGCCGATAATCAAAGAAGGTGTTGCTCGATTTCCGAGAAAATTTAATTACGGAAATACCAGGCCGTACCAAATGATTATCAGAACGTCGATCGGTTATATGTAACTATTTTGTACAAAACCTGATTATGTGTTGTGATGGAATACTTTGCGAAACCGATAACCCTAATTTCGTAAAATGAGAAATATACCTATTTTCTGAAAATGAACACTGAACCGACTTTCCAGGACGTGAACCCTAATTGACACGTGTATTATTACATTGATAATGTTTCGAGTCGGGTTTGTTAATGTACGGGTAGATTGTTAGCGAGGATAGTCAAGCATATTCGGACATCTAATTTAGGGTATTTCGATTCCTGTAGGTTCCAGTCGAAATCCTTAGCATCCCGGTCAGTGCAAGATCAGCCAGTAATAGTTGTTAAAGCGTATTAAGGCAAGTACCCCTGACCATATCTTTATGGTTCAGCATATATGAATATACTGTTGTTTTATTCTCATAGTGGAACAGAACGATTTAAGTTACGTATCCCCTGGGTTTCAAATTATTTTATTAACTTATATTTTGGGGGAAAAGTAACTTCTGAAAATGCCTATCTCTATATTTTGAAATAAATGAAAATATTTTGGAAAATGTGTTGTGATATAATTGTTTGGTAAGAGAGAGGTAAGTGATTTGGAAAACTGGATAAAAATGATCAGGTAATTGGATGAGTGTGCGCAGGAGGCCGTAACAGCCTGGAAGATAGCGTAAGAGGCGAAGTGGTTGCGCACCCTATTATAACCACCAGCCCAGCGTGACAGAGACCTAGCTAGTCTCTGAGTTTCGGAACAAGTTTTCATAGGATAGCCAAGATAGAGTTATCCTATGGAGATAGCCTGATTAGCTATCTCACCAGGGATCATCCAATACTTTTATATCTGAGAAAGTGCTTTTGAGGTTCCCGGAGAGGAACAAGTTTTATAGGTCTTATGATGGGACAAGTTTCATGGTTTCCGTAACGGAACAAATGATTTCGGGTCCCCGTAACGGGATAAATGGTTTTATGGGTCATACGATAGGACGAACAATTTGAAAATGAGAGTAGCATGTTAAAATTTAACTCTGGTATTTACACAGCACAGTTAATAAAATGTTTTAGAGAGCATGCTAGTTATTGAGATCCAGTATTCAACAGTTGATCAGTTTTTCATCTGTTTACGCTTATTTTACTTGTTTTCTACTAACAAGTTGTGGTTTTTGTTCCTACAATTGTTTAATATAAGATGTTTTAGTTAATATTCTTATAGTGGTACTGTTGAACGATTGATCGCTCACTCTTGCAAATATATTTGTATATCTTCATATTGCAGATGCCTAGAAGATGTTGTTGTCTTGGTAAGGGCCAGTTTCCAGTTCCTCCTGTGTCGAGCTCCTCTGTGTGGGTTGTGTCTGACCAAGTATGGTATGTGAGTTGCTGTAGAATAATGGTTATGTTAGGTTGTTTAAATAAGTTGGGTTGTAATAAGTGTGTAACCTAAATTATACTCGAACTTGGAAAAGATCTTGTGGAAGCATTGTTTATATTGAAATAAAAGTGAGTTGATGGTATTATAATTGTAGTTTAATATTGTTAGTGACGTCAACTCCTGACCCGGGGTTGAGGCCGTCACACTTGTTCCTTTTCGATTTATAACCCTTCCTGGTTGCTCCACATAGGTTAAGTCTAGTTATATGTCTATGCGCTCGTACTCCCATATATGACCGACATTCGGATTATACTTCCTTAAAATTGATACTTGGAACATGTTATGAACTTGTTGTAGGTTCGGGGTAGGCCTAGTTCATATGATAACATCCCAATATGTCTTAACATATCCAAGGGTCCAATAAATCGTGGACTTAGCTTTCCTTTCTTTCCGAACCTCATCAATCCTTTCGAAGAGGATACCTTTAATCGCACTAGGTCCCCTACTTCATTCTCTTTGTCCTTTCGAGTCAAATCAGCATACTTTTTCTATCCATCCTGGGGTTTCTACCAGCCATCCTCAAATTGAATTTTATATGTCCTTAGTCCTTTGGACCACTGCTGGTCTGAGCATCTGGCGCTCTCCAACTTCATCCCGATACAAGGGAGATCGACATCTTCTTTCCTAAAGGGTCTCATAAGGCGACATCTCGATACTGACACATCATCTATCATTGTAGGAAACTCAATCTGTGCAAAGTAACCATTCCAAATTTCTTCCAAGTCTATCGCACAGACTCTCATCATAGCTTCTAGTCCTATAGCTTTTGCTTCTCAATATCCACTCTATCCCAGTCCGTAATCATTAATATCTTCCCTACATAATATTATTCTGGCTATACTTTTAGTTGTTGGCGTTATATAACCTTTTAATAATTGCGCTAACCTTATTATCATGAACGCGTTTCGGTTCCGCAGACAAACACATTTATACTACTCATTTCCTAGCCGCTTCTATCTTCAAAAGCTTGATCAATCATATAGGAGTAAAAGAATTTATTGAGAGATCACTATGATCATGAACACTTGTTACATTGCATGGTTAGTATAGAAGGGGGCCAGCCTTTAGTACTTGAAAAGCAATTAAACAATATGTGGTATCCTACTAGGATTCCATCACACAGATAGATAGTCATTCGGCAATACCTCCCCTTCTGGAAGAGTTGTCCTTCTCAGTTTACATGAAATGAAAAGAAGAGTAAAAGAAAGAATTTAAGAGAATTATATAAAATATTGCCACAAAACATCTGGCTTGGAGTCTACCTCTAAACTATAGAGGTTTAGCAAAAGAGAACGAACTATCACACACATACACATATATGTATATATATATATATATCAGTATCAAGGATTACTGCATTGCATTTCACGTGCCTGAATATTTTGCTATTCCGTCAATTATTTCATGGACCCATGCTCTTGCTCAAGCTTATAAACAATCACCTTTGAAACTCCCTCGACATCGAAAATCGAATCTTGGATTTCATTCTAGACAGCATCGTTACTAGAATCCTACGTTTGCACCACAACCTTCCTCGTGTAGTAATACGACTCTCTGTCGATAAGAAGGAATAAATATTCAATAGGTAAATAATAGACTTAGTTAGTCTATCAATGATAACTTATACATCACCATGACCCGATTAGTGGTACTCAATCTCAACATCCATCACAATACAACTCTCACGGTTGTTATCGTCTCATTAATCGCGGAATCATTGCTGCATTACTATAGTCCACCGCGGACCTACGGTAGTCATTCATTTTCCTTAAAATCTTAATAGCTAACAATACGGAGTCCATACCTGTCGTATTGAATTCTTCTAAGGAGGTAACATAATCACCATTTATGATTCATGAAGAACACTCCTGAACTTGACAAATATATGACATGAAGCAGATAAAATTGCAGAGGAGTTTCAGTCAAAGCAACGATAGTAGTTTAATACCATTATTAATCATATGTCCTCAATAGGAGCCTGAAAACTTAAGGGTTTATTTAGTCCTTTTTGGAACACGGTCCTGGCTTATCTCAAGGTAGGACCTTCTAAAAATGGGTAGCCCGCTCACAGCGATTAAAATGACTTATATCTCCGCCAACCTACTATTATGGTTGAGTATTGCACAGTCATCAGAATGGAATGTAATTCTTCCACATTATAATGGAACCTTCACGATTTTAACCAGTGTTATTGTATTCCTTTGATATGAGCGCCTATAATTGTTCTCTTACACTTAAAGTGTCAGCCACCTTATTGGCCATTCCTGATAGTAATAGTTCCTTGCAATCAATGTCTTTTAAACTATATTCAACTAAATTTTCAACCTCATCTCCTATCACAGCTTATGTGAATATGCTCTTCTTTAGTTCTGGTGAGTAAAAAAAATCACCATTTTTCCATAAGTTATTGCCTTAGTCTTTAAATGTGAATATCATCCTGGTTGCCTCTTGATCATACCCGGGATGTCTCTTATCTCGGGTCCTTCTTGCCTTAAAAAATTTCGACCTTCACTGATTCGATCCATGTTTAACACGTGCCCCACCTGGAATCATTATTATTTTGTCATATTCCCTTTATCAAAATTTCTATTTGGAAAACTTAAAAATTAACTCCCTTCTTGTAACCTCTCCAAGGTTATCCTTAAATCATTCCCCATGTACTCCTTAGGTACCGGGCATATCAAGATACCATCTACTAATACTAGAACCATTGTCTATATAGTTCCGAAAAAATTTTCCACTGACCTTTAAAGGTTGTTATTACCTTAGTCCTTCAATTCGTACTATCAAACTCATTATTTCCTATTAAGGGTGAATGCCAACCTTTATGCATTTCCCCATGGTTCATCTCAAGTTATCGAGGTTTTATCTTTAATTCCACCTTTAAAAAGGTACTTGTATCCTTCCATGGAAAAGTCAAGTCATATATCCCTGATAAGGGTATCTTATTCAATCATTCTCACCTCGATAGTCTATACTTAGTTTCACAATAGCATTCTTATTCAAACTAGGGGCAATCCATATGCCTCCAAAATATAACAACGGTTATCCGCTTTTCTTTCTTGATTTGGTAATGATAGTAGGGATATTCTGGAAGATATTGGTTGTGTTCAACGTGAATTTTTTAGTTCTAATTACTTATTTACCTCTGTTATTTATCTCAACAGTCATCTCAATGTTGGGATATCTTTTATACCTGGGGTCCCCCTTTTGGGTATCATGTCAGAGGTGTTACATACACTTCACATTCTTGAAGGTCACTTCCTTCATCCAATTTTCTAATTTCTTGCTTTCTTGTCTCCTCAGTCCATATGTGTTTTGTAACGACCTCAACCCCGGGTTAGGAGCTGACGTCATTAACAAAATGAAACTATAATCATAAGACAACTACTTACTTCATTTCAATATAAACAACTCTTCCACAAGACCTTTTCCAGGTTCAAGTATAACTTAGGTTACACACTTATTACAAACCATCTTATTAAAAACAACCTGCCATCTGTGACTATTATTCTATAGCAACTCGCAGACCACTCTTCAACAG
Source organism: Apium graveolens (assembly GCF_009905375.1). Taxonomy (NCBI): domain Eukaryota; kingdom Viridiplantae; phylum Streptophyta; class Magnoliopsida; order Apiales; family Apiaceae; genus Apium; species Apium graveolens. The sequence goes on from NC_133655.1 coordinate 112,218,576, forward strand.
ACATAACCTAATCAGAGGAGCTCGACACAGGAGGAATTGGAAACTGGCCCTTAGCAAAACAGCAACATCCCCTAAGCATCTGCAATACGAAAATATACAAACACATTTGCAAGAGTGAGCGATCAACCGCTCAGCAGTACCACTATATGATTACTAACTAAAACAGTTTATAATAAACAATTGTAGGGACAGAAATTACAACTTGTTAGTAGAAAACAAGTAAAACAAGTGTAAATAGATAAAAACTGATAAACTGTTGAAACTGGATCTTTAATAGCTAGCATGCTCTCTAAACATTTATTAATAGTGTTGTGTAAATAGCAGGGTTAAATTTAGCATGCTACTTCCATTTCCAAATCATTCATCCCATTGCAGGACCTATAAAATTAATTGTTCCTTTACGGGAACCATAAACTTGTCCCTTTCCGGGAACCTCAAAATCGCTTGCTCAGATATACTTGCATTGGATGATTCCTGGTGAGACAACTGATCAGGCTATCATATGAAACTTGTTCCGGAACTCAGAGACTAGCTAGATCTCTGTCACGCTGGGCTGGTGGTTATAATAGGGTGCGCAACCACTTCGCCTCTTACGCTAACTTCCAGGCCGTTACGGGCCTTCTGCGCACACTCATCCAATTATCTGATCATTTTTATCCAGTTTTCCAAATCACTTACCTATCTCTTGTCAAAACAATTATAACACAGCACATTTTCCCAAAACATTTCCATTTTATTCAAAACTTAGAGATAGGTATTTTCAGAAGTTACTTTTTCCCCCAAAACACAAGTTAATAAAACCATTTGAATACAGGGGATACGTAACTTAAATCATTCTGTTCCAGTACGAGAATAAAAAAACATTATATTCATATATACTGAACCATAAAGATATGGTCAGGGGTACTTGCCTTAATACGCTTTAACACTAAGTTCTGACTGGCTTTGCACTGACCGGGATGCTAGGGATTTCAACTGGAACCTACAGGAACCAAAATACCCTAAATTAGACGTCCGAATATGCTTGACTATCCTCGCTAACAATCTACCCATATGTTAACAAACCCGACTCGTAACATTCTCAATATAATAATACACGTATCAATTAGGGTTCACATTTTCAAAAGCCGGTTCAGTGTTCGCTTTCGTAATATAAGTATATTTGTCCTTTTACGAAATTAGGGTTATCGATTTCGCAAAGTATTCCATCGCAACACATAATCAGGTTTTGTACAAAATAGTTACATATAATCGATCGACGTTCCGATAGTCGTTGGGTACGACCTCGTATTCCCGTAATTAAATTTTCCCGGAAATTGGGCAGCACCTCTTTTGATTATCGGCTAACCCGTCGAACATCCTGACGTCAAAACAATCACAACCACAATCAATCGCAATTTAAAACCCAACCACCAATTTCAGCCATCAATAACAGTCCAAAATTCTCAATTACCAATTAAATTCAGTTATTAATTATTAATCACATTTTTTTTATGTTTTATATCGTATTTTATAATCTAAATCGTAGGACTCAGAAATGATTCATCACCGTCCACCGTCGGCTCGCCGCAGCTCATAGCCGACGGCGGCAAAATTTATTGGTACCCTTATAATACGGGTTTCCAAATAAATTCTACCGATTAAAATAAATAATCCTGCAAAATAAAATAATTATTATTTTCACAGAATTTTCAAAAATAAACCTGCTGAATTTATTTTCAAAAATGAATGGCAGTAATTCGAACTAAACAGCCAACAAGCAGGAACAGAGCAATCAACAACCGAGACTGCATCACAGGTACACACAAGCCACGGCACAACACAGACGCACGATACACACACTAACACACATACACTACACACACAAACACACACATACTCACACACACCAATTCGCACACACACACAGCAAAACACACACACACGCACAACATAATCGCACCCACGGATACATAAACTCTGCACAAACAGAGAATGAAAGAAGAGATTGGGGAAGAAAAGGGAGATAATCGGGAGAATAAAGGAGAAGAAAGGGGTGGAGAACAAAGGCAGAGCTACCGGAAGGCGGCGGCGATCAAGGAAGAAAAACGAGGGTGATAGAGGAGGTTCGCGAGGAATTACAGAGAAATAGAAGAAATGGAATGGGGGGGAAGAAGGAAAAGAAAATCGAAGGGAGGGATTGAGGGATTTAGCAGAGAGACAAAAGAGAGTCATTGATGAATTGGGGGAAATAAAAAGGGATAAGCTCGTCTGCGTTTATCTGATTATTTACTCCGAAAATCCGAATTCGTATCGACGCACAACCATTTAACGGATAAACGAAACAACACGCAGGTAAAATTTATCCCAACAATTACCAAAATAATTTTAAAATTCTCGGAATATTCTAAACTTAAATAAATACGAGTTTTATAATTTTTGAAGAATTTTGGGATTAAATACGGACTTAACAAATAATTGCAATCAAAAAATCATATATGGCTAAATAATTGATGAAATATTGATTTCTCAATTTTAGAAACTCCTAAAAATAATTAATAAAATTATGAAGCCATAAAAATGATTTTAGGGATAACCCAAGTATTTATGGAAATAAATCCTGAATAAAATCACCTTTAAATACAAAAGTGACACAACACAGCTTCACAACGAATTACGCAATTAATACACGAACACCAACGATCACACATAATTAATTAAAATATTAACAAAAATAATATCCAGCTGACAGAACCCACAGACCTATTTTATTTATGCAATTATTTAATAATTATACATTTAAACAATATAAAAAAAATATATGAGTCGTTATAATCTTTCCCCCTTAAAAAGATTCTGTCCTTAGAATATGATCTAATTAAACAAATGAGGATATTTGTCAAGCATATCTGACTCTAATTCCCAAGTGGATTCTTCCACTCGAGGATTCCGCCACAGAACTTTAACTATGGGAATAGACTTATTTCTAAGAACTCGCTCTTTACGATCTAGGATCTGGATCGGCCGTTCCTCGTAGGATAAATCTGGTTGAAGATCGATTGGTTCATATTCAATAACTTGATTTGAATCAGGGATATAACGCTTCAGCATGGACACATGGAATACATTATGGATATGTTGTAATTGCGGTGGCAATGCCAATTCATAGGCAACCTTACCAACTTTCCTCAGTATTTCAAAAGGTCCGATAAATCTAGGACTTAACTTGCCTTTCTGTCCAAATCTAACCAATCCTTTCCAGGGCGACACTTTTAGCAATACCAACGATCCTATTTCCATCTCCACGTCTTTTCGATGAAGGTCTGCGTTCTTTTTCTGTCTATCTTGAGCTGCTTCTAACCTTTTTCGAATCAATATAATTGCATCCTTAGTTTGTTGAACCAATTCAGGGCCTAATAATTTCTTTTCTCCTACTTCATCCCAATAAAGAGGGGACCTACATTTACGTCCATACAGGGCTTCGTAGGGCGGCATTCTTATACTGGCATGATAACTGTTATTATAAGAAAACTCAATCAGTGGCAAATGTTCGTCCCAATTTCCTTTAAAATCTAAAGCACAAACCCTTAACATGTCTTCTATCGTCTGAATGGTTCTTTCACTTTGGCCATCTGTCTGGGGATGGTAGGCGGTACTCATTTTCAATTTAGTCCCTAAACACTCCTGAAATTTCGTCCAAAATCTGGAATTAAATCTTGGATCTCGATCAGATACGATTGAAACAGGAACTCCATGCTTGGTAACAATTTCATCCAAATATAATTTAACTAGCCTGTCCAAAGGATACTTTTCATTGATCGGAAGGAAATGTGCAGACTTGGTCAACCTATCAATAATTACCCAAATCGCATCATGGCTCAATTTCGTTTTTGGTAGTCCTACTACAAAATCCATCGCGATTTCTTCCCATTTCCACTGTGGAATATCCAACGGTTGTAACAATCCACTTGGTCTTTGATGTTCCGCCTTCACTGTTTGGCATACATGGCATTTGTTAACCCAACTTGCAATTTCCTTTTTCATTCCTGGCCACCAAAAGTGCATCTTCAAATCTTGATACATTTTAGTGCTTCCCGGGTGAATGGAAAACTTGGAATTATGAGCTTCCCGCAATATCTCATTCTTTAGTTCAGTTACATTGGGAATCCATATCCTCGAGGAAAACCTATACATACCCTTGCTATCCTTTTGTGTGCAGAGTTCTTCTCCAGTTAAACTATCTAACTCTCGATCCATCATTTCTTCCTGACACTTCTGGATCTTGTCCATCAATTCTGGCCGAAAAGTGATCTCATACAATTGTCCTTGATTTTCATCTGTTACTCGAACCTCAATTTCCAGTTTCTCCAATTCTCTGGCGAGGTCCTCGGAAATTTTGATTGCATTCAATCTTTCCTTCCTGCTTAGGGCATCTGCCACTACGTTGGCCTTGCCTGGGTGGTAATTAATAGAACAATCGTAATCTTTAATCAGTTCTAGCCATCTCCGTTGTCGTATGTTTAGATCCTTCTGAGTGAATATATACTTTAAACTTTTGTGATCTGTATAAATTTCACATTTTTCTCCGTATAAGTAATGTCTCCATACCTTCAACGCGAAGACGATTGCTGCTAATTCCAAATCATGCACTGGGTACTTTTGCTCATGAGGCTTTAACTGTCTAGAAGCATAGGCAATTACTTTATCATGTTGCATTAATACACAACCCAGACCTTTCAAGGAAGCATCACTATAGATCACAAAGTTTCCTGTCTCATCTGGCAAGGCTAATACTGGAGCTGTTACTAACCTCTTTTTCAATTCTTGGAAGCTTTCCTCGCACTTCTCTGTCCAATTAAACTTCTCATTCTTCCGGGTCAACTTGGTCAATGGAGTTGCAATCTTGGCAAAATCCTTTACGAATCTTCGATAATAACCTGCTAACCCAAGAAAGCTTCTGACTTCTGTTGGAGTCTTTGGTTGTTCCCACTTGGATACAACTTCAATCTTTACGGGATCCACTTTAATGCCATCTTTTCCTACTACGTGACCTAAGAATTGAACTTCCTCCAACCAAAATTCGTACTTCGAAAATTTGCGTACAACTGCTTCTCTCTTAGCCTTTGCAGGGAAATTTTCAAATGATTAGCATGATCTTCTCTAGTCTTCGAATAAATGAGAATGTCATCAATAAATACAATCACAAACTTATCCAAGTATTCTTTATACACCCGATTCATTAAATCCATGAAGGCAGCTGGTGCATTGGTCAATCCAAACGACATTACTAAGAACTCATAATGTCCGTATCGGGTCCTGAATGCAGTCTTTGGTATGTCTTCAGGCTTAATCTTTAACTGATGGTAGCCTGATCTCAAGTCAATCTTCGAGAAACAACACGCTCCCTTAAGTTGGTCAAACAGGTCATCTATCCTTGGCAGGGGATACTTGTTTTTAATGGTTAACTTGTTTAATTCCCGATAATCAATACACAATCTCATACTTCCATCCTTCTTCTTTACGAATAACACTGGAGCACCCCACGGGGATACACTTGGCCTAATCACGCCTTTGTCCAATAATTCCTGGAGTTGCTTAGCTAGTTCTTTCATTTCCACTGGAGCCATGCGATAGGGTGCCTTTGAAACTGATTCTGCTCCGGGAACTAAGTCTATGGAAAACTCAATTTCACGATCTGGTGGTAATCCGGGCAATTCATTTGGAAAAACGTCTAGGAATTCCCTTACTATTGGAATCTTATCTAAATCAAGTACTTCCTTCTCCACGTCCACCACATGTGCTAAGTAAGCTTCACATCCTTGTCTTAACAATTTCTTCGTCTGGAGTATCGAGAGAAATTTCTTTTCTTGCCTTTGTCCTTGATAAGTCACCTTAATATTATCCTCAGTAACCATCAAAATTTTCTTCTTCTTACAATCAATGTTAGCCTTATACTGGGACAACGAATCCATTCCCAAAATCACGTCAAACTCTCCTAGCTCGAAGGGTATTAGATCAGCCGAAAAAGAGTATCCGTGGATTTCCAATTGACATTTAGGGCAAAACTGACTCACTGAAACTCTATCCTGATTGGCTACTTTTATAGTCAAAGGTTCAACCAAATCTTCTAACATTAAGTCCATCTTAACCACACAATTCTTTGATATAAAAGACTTAGATGCTCCTGAATCAAATAAAACTTTAACAGGTACGGAGTTGAGAGAGAGCGTACCTGCCACTACGTCCGAGTCCTGAGCATTAGACTTTTTTGTCATTTTGAAAGTTCTGGCTTTAGCTGTGCTGGATGCCAGTCCTTGAGATGCAGTACCTTGAGTAGCTGTCTTACAATACCGAGCAACATGTCCCACCTTCCCACAGTTGTAGCAAGTAACTGCGGGTTTCTCTATATTACATTCAGATGCGTAATGACCCTTTTGATGACATTTGAAGCACTGAACATCCCTTTTGCACGAGCCACTATGTCTCTTCCCACATACCTTACAATCTCTTACGGAATTTGATGACTGAGCTGGAGTGGAGGCAACTGAGGTGGTAGCAGGCCTAACCTGAGAAAAATTCTGTCTTCTAAATCTTTTATTTCTGTTCTGGCCAAACCTCTTCTGAAACCTCTGACCGGACCCCCCTGGATTCATTTCACCAGTGATGCTTTCAGATTTCTGCTTCTTATCGCCCTTTTCCTTGGCAGCCAAATTCTGGTCACTTTCAATTACCAGCACGGCCTGAACTACGGAGGGATATGTCTTGAGCTGCAAGGCTACAACCCCACTGCGAATTTCTGGCTTCAGTCCCTGCTGGAACCTCTTTGCTTTCTGAGCTTTAGTATTCACATACACAGGCACCAATCGGGCCAATTCTGTAAACTTTGCCTCATACTCAGCCACACTCTTTTCATCCTGCTTCAATTCCAAAAACTCAACTTCTAACTGGTTCTGCAAACAGTCCGGAAAATATTTTTCCAAGAACAACTCTATAAACCTGGCCCACAAGACAGGGCCTTCTCCTTCCACGGCACGGGTGGATTCCCACCAATAATTCGCTTCACCCTTGAGAAAATAGCTCGCATAGTCTGATCTAAGATTATCACTTACTTGCGTAAGGGTGAAAGCTTTCTCTATTTCCTTTAGCCAAATCCTAGCAGCAACTGGGTCCACCTCGCCCTTAAATTCTGGAGGCTTTACCGACTGAAAAGATTTAAAACTCACAGTTTGGTTCACTTCTCTTTATTGAGGTTGCTGCTGAAGCTGCAACTGTTGTTGAATTTGTTGTTGCTGCTGCTGTATGAACTGCTGTTGTTGTTGCTGTTGTTGTAAAAATAGCTGCTGCTGCTGCTGAAATTGTTCTTGCTGCTGAGCCATTTGATTAGACTGTTGGCGCAGCAAATCTAGAAACTCACCCATAATTGGGCCCCCTTCAGAAGCTCTGCTAGAGGAATTGGGTGGGATATTCTTCTTGGGCGGCATTCTCCTGAAACATAGCAAATGATTTTAATTTAAAAGAATTGCCCCCGGGTAGCAACATTTTCATGTGCCAAGAGAATACTGCCGCAATAAAATATTCCCACCCTCATTGAGTTGGGGTCCGACTGTAATGAGTGGCTAGATTTAACAAAATCAGCAACAATTGCCACAATAAAATAACAACAGTAATAACAACACGACAATAGCAGCATGCAACAATACCTATTATAAAACACTGGCTAAATTCACATGGTCGAACTCGTTCTTGTGGAAAACTATCTAGGAATCCTTATTGGCTACTACCAATGGTACATATACCAGGGAAAACACACTAAAGATTAGGGCAGTTCCAAAATCCTCAAAATATGCCAGGGTTACGCCTTCGAACCCTCAACTAGACTCTTAAACTTGCTCCTTCAGATGTGAGTTGCTGATTCACTCCCTATATACCAATATTACTCCTTTCCGACTCTACTCCTAACCTAAATCAGGAACTCAAACTTGTAGCTCTGATACCAACCTGTAACGACCTCAACCCCGGGTTAGGAGCTGACATCATTAACAAAATGAAACTATAATCATAAGACAACTACTTACTTCATTTCAATATAAACAACTCTTCCACAAGACCTTTTCCAGGTTCAAGTATAACTTAGGTTACACACTTATTACAAAACATCTTATTAAAAACAACCTGCCATCTGTGACTATTATTCTATAGCAACTCGCAGACCACTCTTCAACAGACACAACCTAATCAGAGGAGCTCGACACAGGAGGAATTGGAAACTGGCCCTTAGCAAAACAGCAACATCCCCTAAGCATCTGCAATACGAAAATATACAAACACATTTGCAAGAGTGAGCGATCAACCGCTCAGCAGTACCACTATATGATTACTAACTAAAACAGTTTATAATAACAATTGTAGGGACAGAAATTACAACTTGTTAGTAGAAAACAAGTAAAACAAGTGTAAATAGATAAAAACTGATAAACTGTTGAAACTGGATCTTTAATAGCTAGCATGCTCTCTAAACATTTATTAATAGTGTTGTGTAAATAGCAGGGTTAAATTTAGCATGCTACTTCCATTTCCAAATCATTCATCCCATTGCAGGACCCATAAAATTAATTGTTCCTTTACGGGAACCATAAACTTGTCCCTTTCCGGGAACCTCAAAATCGCTTGCTCAGATATACTTGCATTGGATGATTCCTGGTGAGACAACTGATCAGGCTATCATATGAAACTTGTTCCGGAACTCAGAGACTAGCTAGGTCTCTGTCACGCTGGGCTGGTAGTTATAATAGGGTGCGCAACCACTTCGCCTCTTACGCTAACTTCCAGGCCGTTACGGGCCTTCTGCGCACACTCATCTAATTATCTGATCATTTTTATCCAGTTTTCCAAATCACTTACCTATCTCTTGTCAAAACAATTATAACACAGCACATTTTCCCAAAACATTTCCATTTTATTCAAAACTTAGAGATAGGTATTTTCAGAAGTTACTTTTTCCCCCAAAACACAAGTTAATAAAACCATTTGAATACAGGGGATACGTAACTTAAATCATTCTGTTCCAGTACGAGAATAAAACAACATTATATTCATATATACTGAACCATAAAGATATGGTCAGGGGTACTTGCCTTAATACGCTTTAACACTAAGTTCTGACTGGCTTTGCCTTATCGATTTCGCAAAGTATTCCATCGCAACACATAATCAGGTTTTGTACAAAATAGTTACATATAATCGATCGACGTTCCGATAGTCGTTGGGTACGACCTCGTATTCCCGTAATTAAATTTTCCCGGAAATTGGGCAGCACCTCTTTTGATTATCGGCTAACCCGTCGAACATCCTGACGTCAAAACAATCACAACCACAATCAATCGCAATTTAAAACCCAACCACCAATTTCAGCCATCAATAACAGTCCAAAATTCTCAATTACCAATTAAATACAGTTATTAATTATTAATCACATTTTTTTTATGTTTTATATCGTATTTTATAATCTAAATCGTAGGACTCAGAAATGATTCATCACCGTCCACCGTCGGCTCGCCGCAGCTCATAGCCGACGACGGCAAAATTTATTGGTACCCTTATAATACGGGTTTCCAAATAAATTCTACCGATTAAAATAAATAATCCTGCAAAATAAAATAATTATTATTTTCACAGAATTTTCAAAAATAAACCTGCAGAATTTATTTTCAAAAATGAATGGCAGTAATTCGAACTAAACAGCCAACAAGCAGGAACAGAGCAATCAACAACCGAGACTGCATCACAGGTACACACAAGCCACGGCACAACACAGACGCACGATACACACACTAACACACATACACTACACACACAAACACACATATACTCACACACACCAATTCGCACACACACACACAGCAAAACACACACACACGCACAACATAATCGCACCCACAGATACATAAACTCTGCACAAACAGAGAATGAAAGAAGAGATTGGGGAAGAAAAGGGAGATAATCGGGAGAATAAAGGAGAAGAAAGGGGTGGAGAACAAAGGCAGAGCTACCGGAAGGCGGCGGCGATCAAGGAAGAAAAACGAGGGTGATAGAGGAGGTTCGCGAGGAATTACAGAGAAATAGAAGAAATGGAACGGGGGGGGGGGGGAAGAAGGAAAAGAAAATCGAAGGGAGGGATTGAGGGATTTAGCAGAGAGACAAAAGAGAGTCATTGATGAATTGGGGGAAATAAAAAGGGATAAGCTCGTCTGCGTTTATCTGATTATTTACTCCGAAAATCCGAATTCGTATCGACGCACAACCATTTAACGAATAAACGAAACAACACGCATGTAAAATTTATCCCAACAATTACCAAAATAATTTTAAAATTCTCGGAATATTCCAAACTTAAATAAATACGAGTTTTATAATTTTTGAAGAATTTTGGGATTAAATACGGACTTAACAAATAATTGCAATCAAAAAATCATATATGGCTAAATAATTGATGAAATATTGATTTCTCAATTTTAGAAACTCCTAAAAATAATTAATAAAATTATAAAGCCATAAAAATGATTTTAGGGATAACCCAAGTATTTATGGAAATAAATCCTGAATAAAATCACCTTTAAATACAAAAGTGACACAACACAGCTTCACAACGAATTACGCAATTAATACACGAACACCAACGATCACACATAATTAATTAAAATATTAACAAAAATAATATCCAGCTGACAGAACCCACAGACCTATTTTATTTATGCAATTATTTAATAATTATACATTTAAACAATATAAAAAAAATATATGAGTCGTTATATGTTTCCTTATTAATCCATCGATCTATCTTAAAGTTTCATCGCATACTCCCAACTTAAAGGGGATTAATTATAGGTATTGCTTACGCCTTCAAACCTCAACTTTATCTTATGATCATTCACCGTCGCCTTGATGATGACACACATCTCTATCTTTATTTCTAGGGTTTTTTAGGGTTTCACATACCTAAATCCCATATTGTTCCTCAAATTCTATTTCCTTTATATTCCTTTCCCTTTCAGTCTTTTTGTCTTCATTTCTATTACACTCATTTCATGAACCGACACAGCATAAGCATCAATTTCTAACATCCCGTCATTCTGGATTCGTGCCTTCACCGAACCTTGACGACTTTCACAATCTAGATTCATAATTCATTATACTCGTTCACCTTTGGTATGGCTTTAAAACTTCTAAAAAATCTCTCTATCTTCTTAAAATCTCTTATCAGTTCTCCCGAAGTCATTATCATCTTGAGCCTCTCTTTCCTACTAAAGGCATCAGCCACCACATTGGCCTTCCCTGGATAATAAAGAATCTCACAATCATAATCCTTAATTGGCTCTAACCATCTCCTCTGGCGCATGTTAAGCTCCTTCTGCGTGAAAATGTACTTGAGGCTCTTATGGTCGGCGTAATTCTCGCACTTCTCTCCATACAAGTAGTGCCTCCAAATCCTTAGGCAAAAACTATTGCCGCGAGCTCAAGATCATTGGTAGGATATCGAATTTTATATTCCTTTAATTGTCTGAATGCGTACATGATTACTTTGTTATGCTGCATAAGCACTCACCCTAATCCTTTGTGGGATACGTCACTATAAATCACAAAAATCTCCTTTTTCATCTAACAACGCCAACACAGGGGCCGTCACCAATCATTTCTTCAATTCTTGGAAGTTGTTCTCATATTTCTCTCTTATACCTTGGGAAGTACTTTCCCCGAAACAATTGACTGGACCTTAACCAGTTTATTAAAACATCTTTCTTCATATCTCTCTTGGTCTCTTGTGTCTCATCAATCATTTTAAATCTAAAATGATTCATCTATTTCCTTTAGCCAGGTTCTTGCCTTGGCCGGGTCAGCTGTTCCTTGGAACTCTGGGAACTTAAGCGACTAAAAGGTCCTGAAGGAATTTCCCACCGTATTAATTCCGCAAGGTGGTGGTTGGGGATAATAGTCTAAATTCTATTTAGGAAGGTCCATGAATTTGCCTCATTGGAGTACTTTCCAGGTTTCTCCTTTCTTGATCAACTTAGATGTTCTCAGTATGAAAGGTTTGTATCCTTTTCCCTATTATTGGGGTTATCCTATATGTTTTAACTTCCCATTTTCCACTCCATAATGTTCTAGGTTTCTTATATCTTGATTGTGACCTCCCTGATTATCAAACTCAGGGTTTTCCCTAATCTTATTCCTTGTGGGGGCATAATGCTTGGAAAATTTTGAGAATCTCTTTATATTGGTTTTACTTACTTTGCTTAAGTCTTTCTCTCGTACAGTCCTTACATGGTCGGAAACTATGAATTCACAGTTTCTATATGTATCATGGCACTCTTAAGGGTTAACAATGCAGATAACACTATGAATAACTTGCGATCTTATCACAAAAGAACTGATCTGAAATAAAAGGAACAAATATATACATAATTATTTGTTCGAGAGTACAAAAACTAAACACACGAAATAAAATTACATCATCTGACCTGATCGGTATTATCCCAAAAGTACTACCACAAATAATCATCTAATCAATTTAGACTAATCATTCATAACTCAGGTTAATCCTCTAAAAGTGGTGCTGCATGAAAAATCCTTATTTGATCACTTTGACTCTGCACACTACTCTGGATCAAGGAATGCGGGCAGGAACGATATTCCTAACTTGTTCCATCAAAGAGGTAATGAGGTATAAGATAGTCACAAGTAGACCTAGATCAATCTGACCCTCAAGATGGCCTCTACTGTAATTCGTGTGGTAGCCTCAATCATATCCATGCTATAGACTAAGTCTGCCGGAAGTACCCCGCCCTCACTCATCGGCACAGTAAAGAGAAGCTTCAACGGTTGCATCTAGCAGTCTGTGGGGTGCAGTGATGCAGACCTAGGAGATCCAACTGGATAACCAAGCACAGTGTCAGGTGACGATGGTGCAGGAGATAAAAGAGGCATTTCCTCAGTAGGTGTTACGCTCTGTATAGGGGAGGGAACAGGAACCGGTGGAACCTCATGGATGTCTATAGGAATGTTTGATACAACTGATGCCATGGAAGGCCCCATTTCATCTACCCTCACTATCATTGTGCCCTTGGTAACTATCCATCCTCTAGTGCCACCCTTGTGGCCATCCTAACACTGGTAGTCGCACTGACTATGGTCATCAATTCCTCAGCGGTCCTCTCTTCATTCTCATCAAGATCCTCCACAGGATCCTCCTCAGCAACAATCCCTTCTAGGACAACATCCTCAACCGCTACATTCTCCATATGAATCTCATCCGGTCCCTCACTAGGGTACTCCATCGGATCCATAATTTGATCTCCAATAAGTAATAAACATCATTGCGTTGTTGCTCCTCAACCTCGAGGTTCGGTGCCCCGCTACCCTTTATGATCACAAAATATGTTACTATCATGATATCTATAAGAGTACTTGTAAGGGTTTTCATTGTCAGTACTATGTTAGGTAGTCCAACTATGAACTTTGCAAGAGTTCTTATTATCTTGGTGAACTTAATGACACATCATCTCTGAGTTTTATTACGCTTAGCTCTAATACCATTACTGTAACACCCCCAAATCCGGGGTCGGAGATCCGGGTTGTCAAGAGTTCCATTTCTCTTAATAACACTTAATCTTAATAAACAACCAACTACTGCGTACTGTGACCCCACACTATACACACACACCCTACAATTTATAGTCTCAGAGATGAATACCAAAAAGAATACAAGTCATTTTATTCCATAATTATAAGTCATTACACCTCAAAAGGGTTTCTAAATAAATTTAGATATTCTTTGCCATTATTAAAATTCATAAATATACATAAGTCTGGTACATCAAAGTTGAAAGCCTAGCCTATTGGTAGCTACTACCTCAGCCATAGCGGCATCAACGCCTACAGGAAGCTGCGGAACATGTCCAATCTGTCCGTGAATTGAGAGCTTGGTCATGTTCATCTTGCCTAACTGTTGTTGTTTGATGAAGAAATGAAGCAAAAGTGAGCATTACAGCTCGCAAGATAATATATAGTTTAATCAATAATGCAAGTATCAGAATCAATAACTTACTGAAAATTCATATCAAATGTTAGATAATTTCTTACTGGATATAATCTTAAAAGATGAAGTTACAAAATACTCCAATATACTTATACCCTTTTTGAAAAAATTATTTGAACTATCGTTGCTTAAAGTATAATAAGTTTTCAAAAGCTCATCATATACAAGGAGCTACAAGATAAAACTTGTATAGAATAAATATTTGAAATATCATTTAAAAGAAATGAAGTTACGAAATACTTTATTAAGTCCCGGAATATATATACACCTATATATATCGCATACACTCCTCTGTTATGAAAAGTATAAACAGAGTTGGCATTCCCAAGAATTTTGGAAAAAAGAAACTTTGGCATAAACCTGATATTTTGCTGATCAGGCAAATATATCAATCATGTCATCTTTTCTACTAGTAGATGGATGAATCCCCCACGAGTCATCACCCTGGCCGCATTAGGATCTTGTGTTGGACAGCCACCTGACCTTATACGCGTTGATGGACTACCACCTTGTAACGCCCCCAAATCCAGGGTAGGGTCAGAGGATTTGGTCGTCACTATGAAACCTCAATCTAAATCAACCTGTTTAATCAATAAATAAATGTCAGTGGAAGATATTTATCATTTATGACCCCAAACTAATCCAAGATCTTTTAAGGTTACATTTCTAGAAACAAGATATCCAAATTCTACAAATAAATTTTTCACTTTCTTTGAAAACTCTTTTCAATAATTCTTAATCTCAAAACTTAACCCGCTAGTATAACTTCGAAAAGAAGTATACTAGGCCCAACTATAAAATACATAACTATAATATAATATAATATAAACAAATTTACACAATAGAACTTACACTAGTTCGCAAACCCTGGACCAACCACCTTCCAAAAGCTTCTTCTTTGCTTCCTCGAATTACGCAGCTAAACAGCGCAAGCTAATCCTCATTGGAGGTTAAATTTGAAAACAGGCAAGTATGAGGGAAAGAAATGCTCAGCAAGTTCATTATAGCATATATATGGTCGTTTTGATATAAAACCGACATCTGCATCAGAGTAGAACGTTTAAAAATCATAATTACTGAATCAGAAAATTTAGTTAAGTAATCCCAGAATTGATTCCTCCTTAGTATTCAAAATGTTTTGATATTTTTTAGCGAAATGCTTAGCAATACTTTGAATCTTGACGAGAATAAAACTCGTAAACCTGTGTTTACGGAAATATCGTAAACAACAATAATATGAAATAATGATTATGGACTGAATCACAAACTTTATTCAAAACCGAATTCTTGATATTAATACTCATTTTATTGTCATATCAAATTAGATATCAATACGAACTTTGATGCTCACAACATCCCATACTGAAGTCAACATCAATCATTAATACTAATACCACCTTTAATATTTAACGATAAAGTAAGTATCAGCATAAATCAGAAACTGAATTAAAACTGCATTTTACATTTTTTATCCAAAACCAAAACACTTGATAAATTATTTATTCTATGTTTATCAAAAGAAATATAATAATTTAGATTGGAATCCTCGAACGATGGTGTGTTGCCACCGGTGATCAGCCACGGAGCAACACCGGTATGCCGAAGCAGATCCAACTAAACAAAGGGGTACCTAAGGCACATATCGACCTATCAAGGTGTTATATCCCGTATAACACATAGATCACGTTGGACCGCCGCCATGACCTCTTACGCAACCATCCAATCATAAAAACATTTTATTGAAAGGGGTCGTAATACTCGACACCCTTATAAACTTTTATTCCCCCATTTACTTGGGTAGGAATACTCGCAAAACCAACTCATTTTTCTCAAACCTAAAACATTTATAAATCCATTCATTGATAAGTAAAATCACTTAGCTATTCTGAACATAGAATAACAGAAGAGTATTTGCATAATAAGCATTTAATTCAGCGATATGTAAAACATTTATCTATTCCGAACTAAGAATAGGGAAAATAATACTTGCATGATAAAATTTAAAATAAATATCACTTGAACGAAAAGTGAAGATAGGGATACTTGCATAATAAGATTCAAAATAAATATAACTTGAACAATAAGTGATGATAGAAATACTTGCATAATAAGATTCAAAATAAATATCACTTGAAGAATAAGTGTTGATAGGGATACTTGCCTTTGAGATTTAGCAGTTAGTCACACTCGCAATGACGCATCTATTCTGACATTCTGTCTCAAAACATCACCGTCCTTCTTTTCAACACTTTACTGATATGTTACTCCTGCGATTGCTAGAAGCCAGATATCCAATACCATTTCATCCCATTCTTTATCCAACATCTTATCCTGATCAACTCGAATGATCCGCGTCTATAATTAAAAGATATATCTTTAATCATCTAAACGATAATTACTCGACGAACTGCGCGTCAAAACCCTATCGTCTACCCATACGATAACCCACACATAATTACCACAGTCAACATAAGAATCTTGACCCACGTACACACGTAATTCACATAGCACATAAGCACATAATCCATGTAACATATAATTCATATAACACATTACTCGGTTCGTCAAAAGGTTCGACTCGATACGATTAAAACTGAAATCGGGTCAAAAATATGATTTATCAATCAATAATTGACTTAGAATTAACTTGCAAAACAAGCGACCTTTTGAAACAAAAGGATTTGGGTCTCGAAAGTATTTTTATTGAAAGTGGAATATTTTTCTGAGTCTAGAGGCGTTCGTTTCGTATTAAACGGACGTACGGTTTATTTATTATGAATAAAATACGAATAGATCAATTAATAATGATATTAATTGATTTTTAAATAATCAAATATACTTTTAAAAGCTCAAAATAATATTTTGGAATTATTTGGCTTAATTATGAATAATTATATTTTATTTAACTATTTACAAATAAAATAAATTGATTAAATGAATTAATTAATTAATTAAATCCATCAATATTTACTATAAATAATTAAATCAAATTGAATTTTTGAAAATAATAAAAAAATGAATTTAAGACAATTAAGAAAATAATTTTTAGAATTATAAATAATAAGTAAATGATTTGAGAAATTAAACTAAATGATTTTTAGAATTTTAGAAATAGATTTTGAAATAAAAATATAAAGAAAATAGAAGAAACAGTTTTAGTAAACAGATTTGGGGGATTTGAATATCAACCCCGGGTTTTTGCAAACAACCCAGTCGGGTTTTGAAGGAGATCCCGGGTCAGGCTTGAATGCCGCCCGGATTCTAGGAATAAACCCAGTTTCCTGCGGGTTCCCCGGACTCCCGTGAGTCTCCGGTGACTCGATGCAGGCCAGAACAGAACCGTTCAATACGGTTTTTGATACTAAACAACTCACAATTCAACCCAACATTCAGAAACGTGACTGTCTCCCTAAAATCACTACTCGATGCGGTCATTAACGCCGGCCAAATGATAAGCTTTTCCGGCGAGTAATGATTTTACTCAATTTCACACCAAATTAAACGATTTTGCTATCAAAATGAAGTTCTACTTACATACAATCTATCCAGAACATCAAACACAATCACAATTTCAAGAATCACTCTAAAATCGATTCAAAAGTTATATAAAACCAAAACTCGGTTAGATCATTATGGGACTAAACAAAATCAAACAAACACATGAATCGACTCTCCTGATCATTTTAAAGCTATATGTAACTTCAAAATCAATCACAGATCAACAGAAAACCAAAAAACGAATTCAAGCAAAGAACACAAAAATTTATTTTCTTAAATACTCACTCCCAGATCTTGATTTTGGTATAGATAGAAAGAGCTTTCCAAGATCTTTAATTTGATACCAAGAACAGCAAAAACGGATTCATAAATCCTTAAAAATCAGAGGTTAAAGATGAAGAACAAAATCACACCCCCAAACTTTTGTTCTTCAATTTGTTTTTAATAATAAATAAAAATGAAATAAAAAGGATAATAAGCTATTTATATTATCTGAAAAATTAATACCCTAAAATCATTTAAGGGTGTTTTTATCTCCTAGTTAAAATAATTAGGCCCAAAAATAATGATTATGGGGAATAATTTTAAAAGTAATACAATATAAAATTTATATCAAAATTCCCCAAAAATTGCGAATAATTCAAATATACACAAATACTGGATATTTGAAATACGAATAATTCTATAAAAATAAAAAAACGTGAATTTTGTGGGCTTTGTCGTCCTGGTGGGGTCCCGGTCCATTTATTTTTAAAACAGAAACGATTCCTAAATTAACAGAAAACCCTAAAAACACATAAAATACATTCAGACTCACATAAGACGAGATAAAATGAGTACCTCTATAAAGACGCTAATAACACGCGTCCAAATTGTGTATAGCCCCATATACATACATTTTAAACATGTAAGGAGTATCCCGTTGGATCGTATCGGATCTGAAAATAGATTACTTAGCCGCTAAGTAAATATAGAAACGATATAATTTAGTATCAGATTTGGATAATAATCAAACCAGGCTTCTTATAAAACACTTTATACAAAGATAATGTAATAATATCCCGTCTTTCGAAAATACGGGTTTTGTTGTTTTATCAAAATAATTATCGTATCGAAAATTTTGCGACAGGACACGTACGGGTCAAACCGTAATCCGGATCGAAAAGGTTATAACATGGAAAATGTTCAGAATATCCAGATTAGGTTAGGAAGGAGTTTTTCGAAGAGTTTCGGGTTATAAAAATGCAAAAACAGTTGAAGTTGGATGATTCCCGATTTTATAAAATAGTTTTATACTTATACAGAAAATAATTATTAAATCTATAAATCATTATAAAATCATATAACAACCCAAAAATTATCAGAAAAATACCATAATTATCTATACATTACTCTAGACATATTATAAATTAAAACACTCAAATAATATCACATATAAACATCCAAACATCAATTCAAATTATCATATAATTCACTAAAATTCACATAAAATCACATAAACACTTTCAAATAATAATAATAATAATATCTGCAAATATGGGATATTACACACCCAACCACTTACACTTTGATGGACTGCCACCCAACCCATGTTTCCTATGCTGACGCACTTTAATTGGGATTACTTCTCGAACATTGGGCAAGTAATCAAACTCTTTTATTAAATTACCAACTTCGTTGCGCCAAAAATACACCACGGAGCCGGATCCCTTAGGTTTTAAGCGAGTATTTAAATTCCTCCTCGAAAGGGAAGATTTAAATTAAAATCAAGTTTTGGGGTTCGCTCTAGCTTTTAAAATCATTTTGAAGACTCGAAAACATTTTTGAAAATGTTTGGAGTAATGATAATTTAACAAAATAAATCAGTCCCGATATATTAGAAAATATCTGAATATTATTATTTAAATAATATTCCCATGAAGGATGATCTTTATAAAAATAGATGAAGTAAAAGTTTTTGAAACTAATACTTGAAACGAATACTAAATAACAAAAGGTATACTTATACGAAAGTTAGATCTTTATTTGAATAATCAAAAATAAAGTTTGTTTATCAACCAAAACTATCGAATAACTTTATTCGATTAATAGATATAGAAAACTATATGTATATACATATATAGTTTATACACAGGGGTTTCGCCTCCCGGTTTAGGAAAATATTCAACGGGTCCCCTATAATAAGGGTATACGCAATAATGCTTATCTCTAGTATAGGTATTATGCAGTTTATAAGCAATTGAATTAACAGAGAGATATCAAGATTCTGAATCAGGAATGCATATATATATATATATATCAACATGCTTCAATATATCGCAAGACTTTCTAATAACAACCATGCACTTATCTCAAGATAATGCATAAATATATTTACATCACAACAACAATATACAGGTAGAAAACTTGCCTGAGCGACCGGGGGTGGTAAAAGGCCTTGGGTGAGTCTGGTAACCTATAAACAACATATAAGTTGGAATCAAACCACGGTCACTTAATAAACTAGACTTTAACCATTTAGACACTAACGTTCGCTTTTGCGCTTAACGATTTACATAAGTCGCTTGAGTACCCTCGGCTCCACCATTTTTATAAAATTAACCATTAAACATTTTAAGGAGACTCTTTCGCAAGTAATTTACCAACTTCCTAGTATACCTTTCATAATTGTTTTGTAATCCAATTAGTATTTTAAGAGCATTAAACAAGGTTTTAAAGTTAAGAGAGGACTAAAGGTTCGTTCGTAAAATGTCGTTACTTAAAACGGTCGTTTTTCCTAAACCGTAAATCGGATCTAAGCGAACCACATATCAAAACGAAGCTTACGACATGATCTAGATATTCTTAGAAAAGTTACAGTTTTAAAAGTGAGTTTTATGATCCGAATGCTAAGCACAAACAGTCTATATGCAAACGGGTGTTACGACGGCTATGTTTACGTGATTTCAATTTTTTTACCAATCCAATCAATTAATTTCAACCACAGTCCATTCACAACTTCAAGATCCAACTCTAGGCTACTGATTTTAGTCAACATAAGCTCAAGATCCTCAATTCAATCAAATATCATACTATCTCCAATATCAACTAAACTTACCTAACAAATCAAGCTCAAATCATGCTTATCATTCAAATCACTACTCATCCATCCAAACCATTACAAAACTCAAGCAAAAAAAATTAGTACTAAAGGTCTAGAAGTTTTATACCTTCCTTGGAACTTTGAAATAGTGCAAGATCCTTTGAATGCTTATGGGAGCTTAGATCCACTATTAAGCAACCTTGATCTTTCCATTAACATTAAGAAATCAAAGTTATATTCTAGAAAACACTATTCATCATCTTATTCAATGATTTAATAGAAAAGATTGGTAAGGAAATGGAAGCTTAGATTCATAGGATATGCATAACTAATAATCAAGAATGTTAGGTCCCGTATGAGGGCTATATTAAGCTAGAAGGGGGGTTGAATAGCTTAATTACCAATTTAAAATTTATTATGGCATTTTAAAATAATTTTTATCCCTTTTTAAAACTTTACCGAGTGGTTATGTAGTTTATATGTGTGGAAAATAAATTGCAAGGAAAGAAAATACCACACGGCGATTTTATCCTGGTTCGCGATGGCGCAACCTCTAATAGATCCGCTCACCCCTACTCCAGTCCCCGAGCTCCTCTCCCGGACTCGGGATTTTCCCTTAATATAAACTCGCTCCTTTAGTAGGCGGAGAAGCCTTTACACCCTTAAAAATATTTATCTTGGTGTGTAACACAAGGGTCACCACCTCAAAATAAATGTAATTCCTACACAACTTATCTTAGACAATAACTTCCCGCTATCTCTTCAAAGTTGATGTAGATCCCTTATGTAGAATTGGCTTCCTTAGCTTTCACCGGTCTCGGATCTTAGTATCCGGTCTTGGGTCTTTCCTCTTCTTCACGGTACAAATATGACTAACTCCCCGCTAGTGCGTATGAGACTTGGGTCTTAGAACAAAGATCACCTCACCTCACTGCGAAACTAAGAAGACAATCCACAAAACATAAAGTATAGAGAAAATATGTGTTGAACTAGTATGTTACGGTACTAGCCCAAGAGATAGTATAATATTCAAATAAGAATATTAATGCTCTATATGTATACTTGACTTGAGATATAAAATGTTATATCAAGTATACTTTTGATTACTTCTGTCTCTATGGATTATATGTTAATAGGAGTAATAAAAGAAGTCCTTTATATGTATAATCAATATGGATTATGACTTCTTTGATCTTCAAGCTCAATACGTATACTTAACTCGGAATATATATTTATATGTCAAGTATACTCATGATTACTCCGTCTTTATAAAATATATGTTTATCGGAGTAATAAGAAGTCTTGTATATATGTATAAGCAATATGGATTATGACTTCTTTGATGTTCAAGCTCAATACGTATACTTAACTCGAAATATATATTTATATGTCAAGTATACTCATGATTACTCCGTCTTTGTAAAATATATGTTTATCGGAGTAATAAGAAGTCTTGTATATATGTATAAGCACTATGGCTTATGACTTCTTTTGTATTCTTCTTCTTTCGATTATATATTTATGGATCGAAGAATACTTTGGTTATAATCTTGGAATTGTACCTATCCTTTTAAGCTCCTAGGCTTATGGATTTAGTATACTTATGATTTGACGATTATGTGGTCAAAGTATACTTTTAACTTCAAGCAACTTTATAGGTTCTATGATTCTTAGCCAAGGTCCAAATAATAGAAGTGCAAGTAATTGGCTTTGAATTTGTGCTTTTGAAGTTTAGGTGGATGATTACGAAGTTTACTATTGATCGACTTATAATCCCCCGGAACACTGAAGATGCTAGAAGGGGTTATAAGTGATACCTTTCGTAATGATACTATATACACGAACTATGCATTGACCAAGATCGAGATAAATGAGATGCAAAGTAATTGGTCAACTCGTGTGATTACATCCACCTTTGAAGCTTAGACGGATGATTACAAAGTTTATATATATCGAATAACAACCCCATGGAACACTAAGGTGTTAGAAGGGGATTATACGATATCTTTCGTAATTGGACTATATACACGAACTATGCGTTGGCCAAGATCCAAATAATAGAAGTGCGGGTAATTGGCCAACTCGTGTGATTTAATCTGTCTCTTATATTTGACAAAATTACGAAGATCACTATTGATTGATTTATAATCTCTCGGAACACTAGAGATGTTAGAGAGATTATAAAACGATACATTTTGTAATTATACCATATTCACGAAATATGTTGGTCAAGGTCGAGATAAATAAAGTGCAGGTAATTGACCAACTTGCGATGTCAAATATGAAATCTCACCCGTGAGGAGTTATTTAGAGATTTATGAAATCTCACTCGTGAGGAGTTATTTAGAGATTTAAGTACTTATATATTATAGATCTTCTTCATTTAGAGCTTCGGTTTGAAGATCAAGTACATATTCGAATTCCGAGTTCGAATCTTCGTTCTCTTTTCTTAGAGAACCTTCCTTATAGGAGATCTTGTATTAGAGCTTGAGATGAAGTAGAGATTAAGTACAAAGCTCAAAATAAAGAAAACCAAAGAAGAAGCTAAAAACTCACCACTTTTGGAAAACGGTCGGAAAAGTTCGCCGAAAAAATTCGCCGGAGGTTCGACCGGATTTTGGCACTATAGACGAACTTGGGAAGCCCTTCGGGAGGCTGAAAGTGGTGGTGGATGAGCTCACTTGGTGGGAACAAGCTTGGTTGGGTGAAACTAAGCTTGGATATCAAAAACCTTAAGTATATGTGTCTATATTTAAGAAAGAGAAGGTTTTTGAGAAGAAGTGTGGGTATAGAATTTGAAAGAGATGAAGAGAGGCATTTCTTGAAAAATTCCCAGAAAGTATTTAGCTCTTTAGCTTGGTTAAAATGGGTTAGGGTGGGGTTTATTTATAGAGGAAGTAGGGTGGAATAAATGGTTAAGATTTGAGAAGGAATGGATGGTGGATGGAGTGTATCACATGGATTGATGACATGGCAAGTAGGTTGTGTTTCTTTGCCAGTGGGAAGGAAGCACAAGCTAGTATCCATTCAAATCCCATCTGATATATATATTAAATATATATTTTCCTTTTCTTTTAATCATTATTTTATTACTTTAATTAAGGATTAAGCACCATTAAATATGACCACCCCAAAAAATCTTAAATAAATATCATAAAAAATATGATAATTACCTAAATATTATAAAATGATGTCCTGCAAAGTTTGGTCAATAATGGTCAATGGTAGCTAGGTCAAACGTGGTCAACTATGGGACCAACTGCCTCAAAATTCGTGCCCGGACAAAAATTCTCGAAACGCTACAAAAATTTTACCATGCATATAAATACCATTTAAGTGATCCATACCAAATTTCAAGTCATTCTAGAATGTGGAAGTATTTATTTAGATTTAAAACGGTTCTGTCAGCCATTACTTCCGAATAAAAATACTATTTGTCTTGGAATGAAAGAGATGGATATTTTGACCAAAGTTTTGACTTGTATAGATACTTAAAATATATTTCCTAATATATAAAATGTATTTCAGTGGTGGGAAATGTTTTTGAGTATTTTTGAATAATTTTCTCCAAGAAATGCTGATTTTACGAAATGGGAGAAAATTACTTTACGAACACATAGAACGGGTGTAAAAATGGATATTAATACTTCAACCATGAATATTAGTAAACTTTGAATAAAAAATCTTTTGAAGGATGTAAAATATATTTAGGAGCGAAGAGTAAAACATATTTGATTTAGCACGAGATCTCTAAAGAATATTTCTGATATATTCCTTATTCGAGCTTGTTACCTTATTGATGTTGCAACTGTGATCTAAAAAATATCATAACTTGATATTTCTTATTTGATAAAATTTCCTTAGAGATATATTCCATAAAATATAATTTTGATATTTTTAGAATAATGGAATATCTCTTTTATAAATAATCTTGAAAATAATTTAGCTAGTTTGACTATTTGACTTTGATCTGGATCAATTAAAATCATGTCCTGATTGAGAGGATCTAAGTGTACTTAAATTTTATGTTTAATCGTACAAATACCAAAATAAATAATATATCGAAGATATCCTTTCAATCTTCCCCTTTTTGGTATTTGCCAAACAAACATAAAATTTAAAATTTTTAAAGTGTGTGCTTCCCCTTGGTGTATGCTTGAGTTTTAAAATATTTTTGCACATACAGTTTATGGGACTCAACTTGATTCCTCTCTTAGGATAAATTCTGCAAAACCTTGTTAGATATTTCAAAAATATTGAAGCATAGTGATTATCTAGCAAAATTTGGCATTTGAAAAATTGAGGGACCTAAATTCATTTAAGTACTCTTTTCCCTTTTTATTTCCCTTTAGTTTACAATTAAACACTTAAATTATCTTCCTCTTTTGTTTGGAAGATAACAAAAAGTAGGTGAATCCCAATTTAGAAATTATATGATCATGTTAAGACATGGAATATGTGAAGAAGTGCAAGTAGTTTCTTATTGGTTTTCAGTTTCATTCATGCAGTCTAATTTCTGATTAAGCATGGGAAATTTTTGGTTAAGTATACATAGATTGAAGCAAACAATAATAGTTTTATAGTCATTGTAGTAAGAAAACATGTTAAGTGTAATTCATTTATGCATGTTTTATTTGGCCTTGTTACATGCACAATTTTGGATTTTAAGACTCTGCTAAAATATTCTAATTGCAGTTTAAAGATATAACTTATTTTTATAAGAAAACATTTACTTACTTATACCTTTTAAACTAGTCTTGTGATTCGAGTTTTTCCATGCATAACTTTTCAATTTAAAGAATTATCAAGTATATATATCAAACTTTGTAGGCCTTAACTAAGTTCAATTGCATGTAATGTTGTGATTTTAGACCTTGATTAAATCATACTATGACATTTTTTTTAAAAAACATAGTTTCGCTTTAAGCAATCACAAAAAGATTTTTACTGCAAATAAAACTTATTTTACACAAGTCTTTTAAACTTGAACTAACATATATAACTGTTTATCCTTGATTTTAGTTCAGATGCATGCATTATGTTTATGAGAAGTATGTATGACCCTGTCGAGTTGTACAGATTTAATAATACAAAGTACAGTCTTGCAATAGAAATTCTCACACATGTGAGAGCCTAATACATTCTATGTCTTGTATTGTTACATTTCCAGAAGACTAATACATGCTACTTCAGTGCTTTTTATCTAAACTCATAACCGTTCTTGTAATTTACATGGGATAAACACTACTATATTCTAAGAAACCAACTGTTTACATTCAAATTGTTCTAAACTGATTCTAACTTATCATGTTATAAGTTAAATAAACAATGATTACAATACAATTTGAATAAGTCCAACAGTGTGTACCTTTCATACCTGAGTGATGTGTGTGAGTGTGTAAATATCAAATACACTTCTTTTGCATTTTGTTTGTGCACTGTGTGAGTTTTTAAGAAATGAACTTGTTAATCTGCAAAATGATTAGTATACGCAGTTGCTAATCCATATATATATTCTTTGAACGAGTGGACTGAATACAACTGGTTAGTAGACTAGTCAGATTTAAACAAAGCAGTTGTAGTTCTAGGATATCAAACTGTTTAACTATCTCAATTATCAGCAAACTGAAATCATTTCCTTAGTTTATCAGTACAACCGTTTAGTATATTGACAACAGTACATGTAGATGCATATTAGTGATTCATAAAGGCATAAATACAGTACTGCAAGGGAATGTAACAGCATGCAAATTTTATATTTACAAAAGCCAAAAATGTTCCTTTTCAATCAGTGTGGTTCACTGATTAAAGAGAACAAACATTTGCACCTGTCTTAGCATTATAAAGCAAAAAGAGTGCATACACTCCAGAGAATTACAAGTTCAACATCTAGTTCCATCATTACAAACAAAGTTAAAGATACAAAAGTTAACATCAGATCAGCAGAGTTAAGTAGCACAAAATCAAACACCACTTCAAGTTCAGCAAACACAGATCATCCAACCACATTTCCATCCACATCATAAATATGAATCAGATCAGGTAAGAGTTCAATGGGGTGTCCTCTAGCATCCAAGCCTATATCCTTTAATTGTTGAACCATATCTAAGTCATTAGAGACTGGAACTTGGAATGAGTTCACAATCTCTCGGTCAGTCAAACTAGGTTCCCCTAGGTTTGATCCAGCTAGGTTCTCTAAATAGGAAATCCTATTCTTACAGGATATAGTTACACTTTCTAGGTAAGCTACCTTGTCCTTAATCTCCTTATTTTCTATTTTAACCTTTTTAAGTTCAGTTTTAAGCTCACTAATCATGACTCTCACAGACTCATAATTTGAGAGGAAGATGTCTTCTTCTCTAAGTACTGGAGGAAGTACAGTAGGTTCAACCTCTTGAGGTTCACAGGTTGTAAGGGAGATCCGAGGTCTTATATGGTCTTTGGTGATATGAGAATCACCCAAGTTAGCAAATTTTTCAGGAAGGTGAACATTACACATCAGAAAGAAACATATAATGAGAAGACCATAGGGCATGTATCCTACCAGATTTATCATGTTTAACAAGATTACATAGGATATACGGAAGTTTATCTTGTTATTATAAAGGAGGTAAATGAGTTTGACATCATAAAAGTCAAAATACTTGCTTTGATTAGGCTTAGGTAACACATTGGCCCTAATTATTAAAGCTAAGTGTTGAAATACCCCTTTAAAATGCTTAAAATGGATACCACAGTTAACATCACACAACCCCAAAGGTACATCAGACTCACGGAGGACACCCAACATTAACTCATACTCAGTTTTGTTAAACACAAACAAGGAATAAATATCATGACAAGGAAGTTCACACAAGTGTAAAAGTAAATGCAAAGCTCTGTTTAGACTCTTGTTATCAATGCAAATAACCTTCTTGTTCACAGTGGTAGTAAAATGCAGCACACCATCTACTCCCTTTATGATATTCATGTTGTAATAGAATTCACCCATCAAATGTATGAAGTATTGTCTACATAAATGAAAGACTAACCCATCCCATTTAGCAGTTCTGATTACCTTCTCAACTTCACCAGTCAGATTCACACAAATGCCAGGCTGGACATTTTGGATAAGGTCTAGGTATTTCTTTGAGTTGAAAGGGTTTGCAAGGTCTGGAGGAGGGGGTTTGGAACTGTTTGTGTTTGTGTTTGGTTCATTTCCGAGGTTCGATTTCCTAGTGTATACCCTTTCTTGAAAAGGCTTAGAGGGTCTAGGGTTTTAAGCATTTGAGATTTGGAATTTTCTGCTTTGATAGAATGAAATGGTGTGATTTCTAAATCCTTTTCTAGGGTTCTTGTACAAGGCTCTTTGGTTAGGGTTTCTGGACTGGGAAGTGTTTACATTTTTGAAGGCAGGATTTTTATGGTGGATAAACTGTTTCTTTTCCATATCTTGAAGTAGATATGGATTGGTTATGGCTGGTCTTGGTCTAGGGTAATATGGCATTGCATTTGGATTCATGACTTGTAAAGTAGAGAAGATAAGCTTTGACTAAGTGTGTGTGAATGCAGCAAGTAACAGGTATATATGCATGCACATTGCACAAAATCCAAGATCAGTTTAGAAAATAATTTCATTTCAAAGTCACTTTTACTGTTCATGAATAGTGTTTCTCATTAAGTGCAGTTTGCCAAAGCATGTTGTGTCACATAAGTCCAAATCCTAGGTATTTACTTAGTTATTCTAGGACATGATATATTTATAGCAGTTAAAGGCAAATAGTGACATGAAGTGCCTAATTATACTATTTTAAAACTGTTTCAAGTACATAGTGCACAGATTTTGGGAAACTGTGTGACATAAAGGTGAAGTGCAGCATATAGACTCTAGTAAGATGACAAATTGTGCATTTGAGAATGTTCAGTTTGCTGTCTTGAATATGCAGAAAGTGTAACACATTTTCAAAGATATAATGGAATAACCTTTTTGTTTTTAACACAGAATAATGCATTTATATCTATAGGTAGCTTATGTTAAATAATAAGGAATAAATGAGAATAATATCACATTTCACACAACTGATGCATTTATATTACATGTGGAATTCTATTAAATTTAAATAGCAATTAATATCACAGAATCACACAGAATAAACACTAAGTCAGATTTAAACACAATTTCTTCATGGCATTTTAGAGTTTTTCTCCTAAGATCTCTAAGTGGCCATTAATCACAGCAGTGATCCAGATACAGAGGTGCTCATGAGTCCCCTGCCAGGTCTTTCTGTGAGGGCAGTGTGTGCTTGTGTTTCAAGTTAAGCCTTTGAATTCATATATTAACTCTACATTAAATCATCACAGTACAATCAATCATAGTGTACAAGAGTACATATATCACAGGTAAAGATAAAGATTGAAGTACACAGAAGTTCAATGTATCAAGAAGTATATCACATTTTGAATTCAAATAAATCTGACAGAGCAAACAAGTGCACAGATTTTCAAAGATCACAAACACAAGACACATTGTTGATTGATTCAAGTAGATACTAATAGGATACAATGAGTCCGGATACATGATACACTGTTAAGCACATAATTTCTCATAAACATTAACACATCCATGGATCAGTATGCATTCTTAAATAACAAGTTGATCAGTTAACATGACTTTATCAAATTATTGAGTATAACCAAGCCTGAGTTATTTTTGATTAAGTGAACAAAAGATCTGTTTCAATAAGACCACATAGATTTTTTAGATTGTACAATATTAAGTATTATCTATGCATCTTACACACTGAGTCAGATTATATCAAGAAAAGTTCACACTTAATCAGTTTATACCAAATCAGTTCATATCTAAAGGCAATTTATATTTTGAATTGAATCAAATGTATATATGTCTACCTAATCACAGAGCACTTGGTTATATCAAATCAACATGATTATCTTAATTAAGATACAATTGCATTTAAAATAATGTTTACATATTACAAGTGTTCAGATTAATCACAGTTAATCATTATCCATTTGTTTTCAATTCATTCAGAACTGTATACCCAGAATAGCAGTTAACTCAAGTCAAGATACATTTTGCACAGGAATTTACTAACAATTCACATATATATATATATATATCAATTTTGATCACAACTAGCACATAATCAACTGTAGTCTTGATTTCACCTAATAGATCACACCTGGAGTTTTACTTGAGTCAAATCAGTGACATATATCAAGTACATTCTTACATATAGAACATATATCTCAGATTAAGACCACATATGCATAAACAAGTATCTTTGAATTTGATTTTTCACTTATATCACACAAGGAGTTATTTTTGAATCAAAACAAAGTTGTATCTTAGAACAAATTTCACGAATAGCTCACATACAACAGTTTTGATTAATCAGACATGTTTGACTTAATTTTATCAAAAATTATCATACATAAAGTTTTGTTCATATCAATCCAGAGACATATTTCAAGAAATTCCTTAACTAACATATATATATCTCAATTTATGATCTCGTATAATTAATTAATTATATTTGAATTCGATTTTCTTAAATATTTCATAAACCAAGTCTATTTCGAAAAGAAATAAGCATATCTTTCAAGTAGTCTCTACAAATAGCACATATATTTCAATAATTTTCAATCACAGATGCTTCAAATCTTCAATTTCACAAAAACTAAATCAGTAACACATATTTAGGGTTAGATCTCTTCATACCTGAGCCTGTAGCCTGGCCTGGCTTATAGGTCTTACCTGGTTGACTCAGTCGCGGACTGAGTCAACTTCCAAAACTCTACATGCATTCATTTTCCTTCATCTCTGATTGATTTTAGACTTGATTTCGTTCTTCTCCTGTATATTATCTCAATAAAATGGTTAGGGTTTTATCAAATCAGTTATAATCGAATCAAAATGAAAGTATATATGTATATAAACATGATTCGAATGTTCGATTTGATGATTCTCGATGGATTCATATATGAATCATCGATTTTTATCATCGAAATCATTCATTTTTCCAACCCAAACACGATTAATCCTCAATCGTATGTTATAAACGATGAGATATGAGTAATAAGCATAGTATCTATGTATATTCATCGAGTTTTTGAAAGAAAACGATGAACTTTATCCAGGGTTTACAGAGAGAAGAAGAGGCGGAGAAGAAATGAGAGAAGAGGTTAGGGTTAGGAATGAGTGCACTGTGCAAACAGTGTATTCGGTTTTGTATTAACCGAAATGGACGGCTTAGATTGATCTAAACAAATGATCAATGGCCTAGATTAAAATGTTTTAATTTTCTGGGTTTTTTTTAAAAATGGGCAGATATATATAAAGATTTTGGGCTGGGTTTTATATATATACATATACATCATTCTTTTTCTTGTAGTGGAGTTCTGCTTTCCTGAGTGGACAGCTTGACTTAAGTGGGAGGTCCTCTTTTTCTTAGTGGAGGGGCTGCTTTCCTGAGTGGGAGGTTGCTTTCTTTACAGGATTTTGAGTATGATTCCTCTTCCACCGAAAGTTGCTTTGTTTGGAGAATATTGCTGAGTTGGTCTCAGTGGAAATCTTCTTTTGTGTCTTCTTTGTCTTCTTTTGAATAATGCTGAGTTAGTCTCAGTGGGAAGTGTCTTCTTTGCTTCTTTTGTGGTCTCGGGAGAATGCTGATATAATAAAAACTAGATACAAAATTTAAATGATGTACAATATCTTTTTTTTAAGTACTTTTTACCGTTTTACCCCTAATAATTTGGAGTAAAGAAGTGTCTTTACAAACTGATTATAATATTGAAATAAAGGAAAACTAAACAATATGAAATGATGTAAAATTGCATGAATTTTTTGGGGGTATTTTGGACTTTTTCTTTTTCTTTTTTTTTAATCAGTGGAAACTACAGGGGAAAAAATCCCGTGGCAGTCATCTTCGTTGTCATCTCCTAAATGAACCGGACTGCTGTCGTCGTCGGAATCATAAATTGAATTTGCGAGTTGAAGTAAGGATTCTTTGTATTGGCTTCTGGTTTTTGCTTGGGCTAATAATGCCTGGGCATTTGATTTTTGGGCAAAGAAAGTGGTAACTTCTTTGTTGGTAATAAAATTTTGACTTGATAACCATTTTTGAATGATCTCTTTGGAAATCTTCTGGTCTTCTTTGAAATTGCTCCACCATTTGACTTTAAAGGACCGAACAATATAGGACTGTATTTGGTTGAAACGAATTTTAAACTCCCAAGAACAGACCCATGGGAGAAAGAAATTTGAACATAACATTAAAAGAGGAGGAAAACATCTTTCGTATTATGTGGGTTTGAAGTGTGTTTTGAACAGTTTTAGACATTCAGATGCATTTGGAGTAAGAATTTCTTCAATTGCTCCGAAGAAATCCCACCATTGAAGGAACCAAACAGGGAGTTCCTGAACTTGGATTTTGGTGTTGAAATAAAAAAACCAGGAATGACTATTCTTCTGATTTTGAATAAAGAATGAATTATGCCATGTTTGCTGGTAATCCCAGTAGGAATATGAGGAGCAGTGGTTTAATTGTCTTTTGAAGTTTGAAGGAAAAAATTTTGGACGGTGGAGTTCTTGGCCCAATTGACTTGGGTGGATGACCTTTTGTATTTGACATGTTGTGTATGAAGGCGTCGAGTGTTCTCTATCATGGGCGTTGTAAAAATGTTTGAACGTGACCGATTCAGTAGACAAGAGAATGGCTTGATAGTAGTCATTATTTTTTTATAGATCTCAGGGTTTGAACATCCATCCTTTAGGGAAAACATTTGAAATTGCTAGGGAGGCATCGTCATTGTTAAATCCCCTTTCGACGGATACTATTTTTTGATGGTTTCTTTTGGTATAGTAATCAGAATTAGATTTTGAAAAGTTTGACTGGCTGACTACTATCTTCTGGTTTTGCATTTTTGGGGTATCAATTTCTAATCTTGACATAGGTCTCTGAGTAACTAATAGTGTTGGGTTTTGAAAACTGATTGTTTGTGCAGTTTGAATGGGAGTATTTGTAGGTTGGCTGAAAGAAGTGTTTTGTTGGGTAACTTTAGTTGATTTTTCTGAAGAGCTTTGGGATGCTGTTGAGGGATTTTGGATGTTGAGGCCATGGGCTTTGATGGTTTGAAGGGCTAGAA
Source organism: Apium graveolens (assembly GCF_009905375.1). Taxonomy (NCBI): domain Eukaryota; kingdom Viridiplantae; phylum Streptophyta; class Magnoliopsida; order Apiales; family Apiaceae; genus Apium; species Apium graveolens. The sequence goes on from NC_133655.1 coordinate 112,251,374, forward strand.
ATAATTTATTGTCTTCTTCATCTGCAATTACCTTATCGATCCAGGATGTGATCGGTTTTCCTGAAGAAGTACTCGCTTTGCTTTGTTGAGTGACCGGGAGTTATCCGGGAAAGGCTAGGGTTTTTCCCCCTCTGCTTTTTCGAGGCATGAGACTATCTGTTTTGTAGAAACTCACGGGTCAGGAAATCAGGGACACAGTTCATATCTCCCTTAATGTGTTCAATATCAAAATAAAAAATGCTTAATAATGCTAGCCATCTGGCGAAAATTTATTTTGATGCAATATTGTGGACATCTTTTTGTAAAACCTCTTTTGCAGATTTACAATCGACTCTAAGGAGAAATTTTTGATTTAATAAATCACTCTGAAATTTCGTAATACATAAAACAATTGAAAGTATTTCCTTAGTAGAATAATTTCTACGACAATCATTCCAATGTGCAGATGTAAACTGGACTATTTGTTCTTTACCATTGACTACTTGTTTTAGTATACCGTCGTATCCTAACTCAGAAGCATCTGTTTCAACTACTTTAGAAGTATTTGGATCAGCAAGGTGTAGACAAGGGATTTCTAGAACCTGAGCTTTGATTTGTCGAACAATTTCGGTATGTTCAGATGACCAAGGGACGGGGTTACTTTTAAGGCGGTCATGTAAGGGTTTGGCTATCCTATTGATGTTTGGATAGAAGTCTAGGACATAGTTGAGACTTCCTAAAAACCTTTGGAGTTGGGTTTTATCTGTGATTTTATCGGGAAATTTTGTTGCAAATGTTAGGGCTCTTTCAATTGGTGTAACAGTCCCTTTTGATATGTAATGGCCAAGAAATCTTATACGAGTTTGAAATAGGGAAATCTTGGATTTTGATATGACTAAACCATTTTTCCTAGATACCTGGCAGAAAGTTTTAAGGTGTTTGAAATGTTGTTCAATAGATTCTGAAAAAACTAGAACATCATCAATATATACTCTACAGAATGTAGAATAGTCATTGAATATGTCATTCATAATTCTTTGGAATTCGCTAGGGGCAGTTTTGATTCCAAATGGAAGGACATTCCATTCATACTGTCCGAATGGGACCGTAAAAGCGGTTTTATATCTATCTTTTGGGTGGATTTGAATCTGCCAAAATCCTGATTTTAAATCAAATTTGGAGAATATTACCGAAGTATAGGGTATCGTACCCATCTTAAGGCTTTATTTAGAGGCTTATAATTTATAACTAGCCTTGGTGTCCCTCTCTCAATTTCAGCATTTTTGTTTACATAGAAAGCTGCACAGGACCACGGGGATCTGGATTTTAATATGATTCCTTTGGATTCGAGATCAGTGATTTCTTTTCTGCAATGTTGTTCTAGGTCGGAGTTCATTTGGATAGGTCTCGCTTTTGTTGGTATTTCTTTTTCATCAAAATCTTTTTCATAAGGTAAATCAATCATATGTTGTTTTCTATGCCAAAATGCATTTGGTAGGTCAGAACAGAGTTCCACTTCTATTTGTTTTAGTAATTTTAAGATTTTTTTTTGATAAAGCGGTCTTGTAACTGCTTCTCAATCTTGTGAGAGGAAAGGTCTTGTTTTAAATGGGATAATTGTATCTGTTTGCCTTGTATTAAGGCATTTATCTCGTTATTATATATAGAATAAGCCTTTATTGTATTGAGGTTCCTTGTTTTGGGTTTTTCAAGAAATGGGAAGGTAAGTTTGGTGTCATGGGTTTTGAAAGTAATACCTTCGTAGGTGACAGTATAGGGGGTTATTAAATTGAAGAAAGGTGTACCTAATATGACAAGATGGTGTATGCCTTTAACTAGGAGAAAAGATGTCTTAATTTGGAAGGTTTTATTATTGATAGAGGCATCAACCTTACTAACTACATTGAGGTTTGAGTTATTAGCGGCGGTTGATTTTTCGTTGGTATGTTGATGAAATCTTTTTGGTATTATTTCTTCTTTAATGCAATTCAAATCCGCTCCTGTATCGAATAAGGCAATGGTATCTAGGATAAAGTCATTTGAGCAGACAACCTTGACTTTTATGAGATATTTTCGGTAGGTAACTTGTCTTAATTCATATAAGAAATCTTCATCTTGTTCAGGAGTGTTGTTTAAACTACTTAGTTGTTTTTGTTCAGTATTTTGCTCTTCTACTTCACGAACTAGAAGGATATTTAAAGCTTCAGAATCTATCTTCTGTTGTTCTTTAAGGATTTTTAATTCTTCTTTGATTTCTTTAATTTCTTTGTGTAGGTCTTGTATTGTTAGAACGGATTTCTGGTTGGGTTTATGTTTTTTTAATATTGTGGTCAAGTCATATGTAGTTTTTGTTGATGGGAGAATAGATAGTTTTTGTTCTGGTTTGGGTTCAATTGGTCGTTGGAGTAATTTTTCTAAGAGCTCTGTTCTTATTTGGGGATCAGTTATCTTTTCTATAATTTCGAGAGAATGTTCCTCATTTATGATAAGGACGTTGATTTGTCTGTCTTCAGAGGAGGTTTTGTAAGAGGAAGATGAGCTTGTTGCAATCTCATCTGTTTGAAGGGGCTCATCATTTCCAGACATTTCAAATGTCTCAGAGTCGGAAGATTCAAGGAGTAAAGCCGAGATTTTGTTGGATAAGCTTTCTTCTATGTTTAACTCTTGTATTTTCCTATTAAGTCTGCAGAATCTAGATATATGTCCCTTTTTTCCGCATTTGTAACAAGTTATATCTTTATTGGTTGGTTTAGTAAATCTATTTTTGTTGAAAGGTTTTTTGTTGTAGGAAGGTTTATTGTTATTATTAAAGGAAGGTTTATTATAGAACGGTTCTGTTGATTTTTTTGTAGAAATGTTTAGATTTTGTGACAGGCCTTTTCTGATAAGGTCTTTGATATGGCTTGCATTCGCCATCACATTTTGTTTTGGAATAGCTTTTATTAGGATTATAGTCAAACTGTTGACAGAAAGTACCTAATTCCTGCTTTGTTCTTCTCATCTCCCATTTGAGATGTCTTTGAAGTTTTAAATCTTGACAAATCTTTAGGCCTTCTCGTTGTGTTTGGCTTATGAGTTGGCCATATGTCAGGTTTTTTTAAGGAATCGGGCTTCCGTGTTCAGTTATTAAAGAAGTTCTAACTCTTTCACCGAGTAAGGTTGGAAGTCCGGCTAAGAATTTTTCCTTCCAATTTGCATGGTTCGAGTCTTCTCTAAGCATGACTCTGGTAAGGAAAGTAGTTTTATATCTTTGGAAATCACTAAGTTTTTTACATTTGATATTATGTAAAAGCTCAGCATTCTTATCTCTCAGGTGAGAAGGGTCACCAATGAAGTGGTGTGTTATGACTAGAATGAGTTGTGCTACTGCTCCTTGGATAGGGTTTCCTTGTTCATCTAAAATGGGTTTTCCCTCTTCATCTTCCCTAATGGAATTTAAGATTTCAAGATGATTTTCAGGGGTAAGGTGATAGTCCCACCAACCTTTTAATTGGCCAGAGAACCCTGCTATGAGTAATTCAGCTATAGCTTTGTCTGGGGTTCCTATTTGGGTTGTATAAGCATTGGCTGCCATGGTCATTTGTTGTAAATGATTTAGAATATTATATTCAGACATTCCGTCTATATTCCATTCGAAAACAGAGGATGCATTGAATTTATACTAGGTTAAAATTTCAGGTCTATTTTCAATTCCAATGTCTGGGGCTGTGAATTTTGGAATCATTTGTCGGAGGTCATGAACTTCGGGTATTTCATTTATGAAAGCATCTTCATCTGAGTCATGATGTATGAAATTCAGTTGTTTAGATGAAACACTGTCAGCAACTATTTGGGTTGTGGAAGAAGAGGCTTCAAGTCTGCTAAGATGGTCTTTGATGGCTTTAACGAATTTTGGTCTGTTTGTTTGAATTTATTGTTGGCTTTGTTTAGAAACTTGGTATGGCTTAAAGATGGGTTCTTGGTTATTAATACTTTTGGGGAAATCTATTGTTTTTTGAATTCGGTCTTCTATTCGGTTTAGTTGACTTCCTATGTTATTTAGGTGGGTGTTTGTGTAATTAACAGCAAAGATTGTATTCCTAGTATTTTTTAGTATGTCATCATCTGGTCTCTTGATGGGGTGTACCTCAATCTTTTCACTATGAACTGTTAGTGTGACATTTCTAAAAGGTGGGTGGTGTGATTCTATAGTTCCGCTACTTGTTTCCCATTGTTTCTGTTTTTGGCTCATGCTTCGAGTGATGGGGTTTAGGTAATTTGTGAATGGGAAGAATAAGTTTTGGTCAGAGGAGTAAATTTCCAACAATCAAAGAATAACATCTGGATTTTGTTTTGGTTGAGAAATTCATAATAAATTTCTTGAAGTTGTGTTTTTTGTTCTTTGAAGTTGGTAAAAAACCAATTTCTTTTTTCGGTATTTTGGGGAGAGTAGAACTCGTTACGAAGAAAAGTTTTATTAATTTGAAATTCTATTTCAATCACATTTAGCTCACTTGGCATTCCCATATTCTCAGTTATAGCAGAGAAGGTTGGGGATGTTGGTGATGAAGGGGAAATCGTGTTTTGATTTGGTGGTAATTGACTTTGTTTATAGAAAGGGTGAGGTATGTTGGAAGAATAATCCACACCACTCATAGAGGTATTGGGTATATCTGATGTAGAGTATCTTGGTCTTGAGGAAGTGTTAATGATAGAAGGGATTTGAGAAATCCTTCCTAAATTTAAGGTTCTTGAGGAAGCATCAGAATATCGGGAACTAATAAAAGGGGCTCGGGATGATCGATCAAATGCAAGAGTGACTCTTCCATTATCATCTTGGTGAACTTGGTGTATTTGTGCGTTTGGTTCTAATCTTTCCGGTAATCTAGGGCGAGCTACTCCTTCTAAAACCTATTCAGTGGGAAGGGAAATGTCATGCCATTTTATGGATCGAGGAATGACTGTGTTAGACCTTGAAAGGTCAGTTTGAAGAAGGACGGTTTCTCCTTTGACGAAAGCATTTTTATGCCCATCATCACCAATGGACATTATTGCTTTGTAATGAATTCGAAAGATTAAAGCAACCGGAATTGATCCTTCTAACATTTTATAGTTGTGAGTTTTAACTTGGAGTGTCATGCTATGGATAACATTCCTGTCTTTAAAAGAAATGGATAAACTTGGATAGCAACTAAAAGAGATGGGTCCGTTACATAGACTTGATTCTATGGAACTTAACAGAGAGTCATTGAACTCAAGGAATCTAGCATCTCTTAAAATGGCTAATATTGAGGTGTCTAATCCTTCTTTGGTTAAGGGCTTAATTCCTACTTGGACTAGACCAATATGGATGTAATTGTATGATTTTGCAAGTTTTTCAAGGGAACTTTTGGTGAGAAGGTGAATTGTTTCGAATGATTTTGATAGGTGTATGTCTCTTTCTTCGGTTTTGATGGAAGAACTTGAACTATACCATTTTGTATCATAAATTTGGCTTTTTGGGATTTTTGGGATGTCCCAATGCTCTATTGCTTTTTGGAAGTTTTTGACGTTAGTTTCTTCACTATGTGTAATTTCTTGAGTCTGACGTACTAGTGGAAGAGTTTGAAAGAGATGTAGTTCTGCAGAATACAGAATCCATGTTCTAGGTTCAAAAAAGACGTAGGCTAAGCTTTTGCTTATGATCCTAGAGAAAACGGGTTTACTGCCTCCTATGGACTTATAACCGATAAACTAGGCAAAATGACTCGGCAAGGGCTTAGCTACAAAAGTTAAGAACTAAGAACAGAGAAATAGTAGGCAATAGGATTACAACTCCCTGATGGCTCTGATACCAAAAGGACGCTATACCAAAAAGATTTCATCAACATACCAACGAAAAATTAACCGCCGCTAATAACTCAAACCTCAATGTAGTTAGTAAGGTTGATGCCTCTATCAATAATAAAACCTTCCAAATTAAGACATCTTTTCTCCTAGTTAAAGGCATACACCATCCTGTCATATTAGGTACACCTTTCTTTAATTTAATAACCCCCTATACTGTCACCTACGAAGGTATTACTTTCAAAACCCATGACACCAAACTTACCTTCCCATTTCTTGAAAAACCCAAAACAAGGAACCTCAATACAATAAAGGCTTATTCTATATATAATAGCGAGATAAATACCTTAATACAAGGCAAACAGATACAATTATCCCATTTAAAACAAGACCTTTCCTCTCACAAGATTGAGAAGCAGTTACAAGACCGCTTTATCAAAGAAAAAATCTTAAAATTACTAAAACAAATAGAAGTGGAACGCCGTTCTGGCCTACCAAATGCATTTTGGCATAGAAAACAACATATGATTGATTTACCTTATGAAAAAGATTTTGATGAAAAAGAAATACCAACAAAAGCGAGACCTATCCAAATGAACTCCGACCTAGAACAACATTGCAGAAAAGAAATCACTGATCTCGAATCCAAAGGAATCATATCAAAATCCAGATCCCCGTGGTCCTGTGCAGCTTTCTATGTAAACAAAAATGCTGAAATTGAGAGAGGGACACCAAGGCTAGTTATAAATTATAAGCCTCTAAATAAAGCCTTAAGATGGGTACGATACCCTATACCGAATAAAAAAGACCTTTTACAAAAATTAAGATCTTCGGTAATATTCTCCAAATTTGATTTAAAATCATGATTTTGGCAGATTCAAATCCACCCAAAAGATAGATATAAAACCGCTTTTACGGTCCTATTCGGACAGTATGAATGGAATGTCCTTCTATTTGGAATCAAAACTACCCCTAGCGAATTCCAAAGAATTATGAATGACATATTCAATGACTATTCTACATTCTGTATAGTATATATTGATGATGTTCTAGTTTTTTCAGAATCTATTGAACAACATTTCAAACACCTTAAAACTTTTTGCCATGACTTAGTTATATATAATTATATATAATATGAATACCATATATTAGTCTTACTATATTACTCTCCCTACTGTTTCTATTAATATTTGTTGGTCCTATAGAGTCCTTTTTGGTATTATTTCTTCTTTAATGCAATTCAAATCTGCTCCTGTATCGAATAAGGCAATGGTATCTAAGATAAAGTCATTTGAGAAGACAACCTTTACTTTTATGAGATATTTTCGGTAGGTAACTTGTCTTAATTCATATAAGAAATCTTCATCTTGTTCAGGAGTATTGTTTAAACTACTTAGTTGTTTTTGTTCAGTATTTTGCTCTTCTACTTCACGAACTAGAAGGACATTTAAAGCTTCAGAATCTATCTTCTGTTGTTCTTTAAGGATTTTTAATTCTTCTTTGATTTCTTTGATTTTTTTGTGTAGGTCTTGTACTGTTGGAACGGATTTCTGGTTGGGTTTATGTTTTTTTAATATTGTGGTCAAGTCATATGTAGTTTTTGTTGATGGGAGAATAGAAGGTTTTTGTTCTGGTTTGGGTTCAATTGGTCGTTGGAGTAATTTTTCTAAGAGCTCTTTTCTTATTTGGGGATCAGTTATCTTTTCTATAATTTTGAGAGAATGTTCCTCATTTCTGGTGAGGATGTTGATTTGTCTGTCTTCAGAGGAGGAATTGTGAGAGGAAGATGAGCTTGTTGCAATCTCATCTATTTGAAGGGGCTCATCATTTCCAGACATTTCAGATGTCTCAGAGTTGAAAGATTCAAGGAGTAAAGCCGAGATTTTGTTGGATAGGCTTTCTTCTATGTTTAACTCTTGTATTTTCCTATTAAGTCTGCAGAATCTAGATATATGTCCCTTTTTTCCGCATTTGTAACAAGTTATATCTTTATTGGTTGGTTTAGTAAATCTATTTTTGTTGAAAGGTTTTTTGTTGTAGGAAGGTTTATTGTTATTATTAAAGGAAGGTTTATTATAGAACGGTTCTGTTGATTTTTTGTAGAAATGTTTAGATTTTGTGAAAGACCTTTTCTGATAAGGTCTTTGATATGGCTTGCATTCGCCATCACATTTTGTTTTGGAATAGCTTTTGTTTGGATTATAGTCAAACTGTTGAAAAAAAGTACCTAATTCCTGCTTTGTTCTTCTCATCTCCCATTTTAGATGTCTTTGAAGTTTTAAATCTTGACAAATCTTTAGGCCTTCTCGTTGTGTTTGGCTTATGAGTTGGCCATATGTCAGGTTTTTGTAAGGAATCGGACTTCCGTGTTCAGTTATTAAAGAAGTTCTAACTCTTTCACCGAGTAAGGTTGGAAGTCCGGCAAAGAATTTTTCCTTCCAATTTGCATGGTTCGAGTCTTCTCTAAGCATGACTCTGGTAAGGAAAGTAGTTTTATATCTTTGGAAATCACTAAGTTTTTTACATTTGATATTATGTAAAAGCTCAGCATTCTTATCTCTCAGGTGAGAAGGGTCACCAATGAAGTGGTGTGTTATGACTAGAATGAGTTGTGCTACTGCTCCTTGGATAGGGTTTCCTTGTTCATCTAAAATGGGTTTTCCCTCTTCATCTTCCCTAATGGAATTTAAGATTTCAAGATGATTTTCAGGGGTAAGGTGATAGTCCCACCAACCTTTTAATTGGCCAGAGAACCCTGCTATGAGTAATTCAGCTATAGCTTTCTCTGGGGTTCCTATTTGGGTTGTATAAGCATTGGCTGCCATGGTCATTTTTTGTAAATGATTTAGAATGTTATATTCAGACATTCCGTCTATATTCCATTCGTAAACAGAGGATGCATTGAATTTATACTAGGTTAAAATTTTAGGTCTATTTTCAATTCCAATGTCTGGGGCTGTGAATTTTGGAATCATTTGTTGGAGGTCATGAACTTGGGGTATTTCATTTATGAAAGCATCTTCATCTGAGTCATGATGTATGACATTCAGTTGTTTAGATGAAACACTGTCAGCAACTATTTGGGTTGTGGAAGAGGAGGCTTCAAGTCTGCTAAGATGGTCTTTGATGGCTTTAACGAATTCTGGTCTGTTTGTTTGAATTTGTTGTTGGCTTTGTTTAGAAACTTGGTATGGCTTAAAGATGGGTTCTTGGTTATTAATACTTTTGGGGAAATCTATTATTTTTTAAAATCGGTCTTCTATTCGGTTTAGTTGACTTCCTATGCTATTTAGGTGGGTGTTTGTATAATTAACAGCAAAGATTGTATTCCTAGTATTTTTTAGTATGTCATCATTTGGTCTCTTGATGGGGTGTGCCTCGATTTTTTCACTATGAACTGTTAGTGTGACATTTCTAAAAGGTGGGTGGTGTGATTCTATAGTTCCGCTACTTGTTTCCCATTGTTTCTGTTTTTGGCTCATGCTTTGAGTGATGGGGTTTAGGTAATTTGTGAATGGGAAGAATAAGTTTTGGTTAGAGGAGTAAATTTCCAACCAATCAAAGAATAACATCTGGATTTTGTTTTGGTTGAGAAATTCATAATAAATTTCTTGAAGTTGTGTTTTTTCTTCTTTGAAGTTGGTAAAAAACCAATTTCTTTTTTCAGTATTTTGGGGAGAGTAGAACTCGTTACGAAGAAAAGTTTTATTGATTTGAAATTCTATTTCAATCACATTTAGCTCACTTGGCATTCCCATATTCTCAGTTATAGCAGAGAAGGTTGGGGATGTTGGTGATGAAGGGGAAATCGTGTTTTGATTTGGTGGTAATTGACTTTGTTTATAGAAAGGGTGAGGTATATTGGAAGAATAATCCACACCACTCATAGAGGTATTGGGTATATCTGATGTAGAGTATCTTGGTCTTGAGGAAGTGTTAATGATAGAAGGGATTTGAGAAATCCTTCCTAAATTTAAGGTTCTTGAGGAAGCATCAGAATATCGGGAACTAATAAAAGGGGCTCGGGATGATCGATCAAATGCAAGAGTGACTCTTCCATTGTCATCTTGGTGAACTTGGTGTATTTGTGCGTTTGGTTCTAATCTTTCCGGTAATCTAGGGCAAGCTACTCCTTCTAAAACCCATTCAGTGGGAAGGGAAATGTCATGCCATTTTATGGATTGAGGAATGACTGTGTTAGACCTTGAAAGGTCAGTTTGAAGAAAGACGGTTTCTCCTTTGACGAAAGTATTTTTATGCCCATCATCACCAATGGACATTATTGCTTTGTAATGAATTCGAAAGATTAAAGCAACCGGAATTGATCCTTCTAACATTTTATAGTTGTGAGTTTTAACTTGGAGTGTCATGCTATGGATAACATTCCTGTCTTTAAGAGAAATGGATAAATTTGGATAACAACTAAAAGAGATGGGTCCATTACATAGACTTGATTCTATGGAACTTAACAGAGAGTCATTGAACTCAAGGAATCTAGCATCTCTTAAAATGGCTAATATTGAGGTGTCTAATCCTTCTTTGGTTAAGGGCTTAATTCCTACTTGGACTAGACCAATATGGATGTAATTGTATGATTTTGCTAGTTTTTCTAGGGAACTTTTGGTGAGAAGGTGAATTGTTTCGAATGATTTTGATAGGTGTATGTCTCTTTCTTCGTTTTTGATGGAAGAACTTGAACTATACCATTTTGTATCATAAATTTGGCTTTTTGGGATTTTTGGGATGTCCCAACGCTCTATTGCTTTTTGGAGGTTTTCCACGTTAGTTTCTTCACTATGTGTAATATTTCTTGAGTCTGACGTAAAGTGGAAGAGTTTGAAAGAGATGTAGTTCTGCAGAATATAGAATCCATGTTCTAGGTTCAAAAAAGACGTAGGCTAAGCTTTTGCTTACAATCCTAGAGAAAACGGGTTTACTGCCTCCTATGGACTTATAACCGATAAACTAGGCAAAACGACTCGGCAAGGGCTTAGCTACAAAAGTTAAGAACTAAGAACAGAGAAACAGTAAGCAATAGGATTATAACTCCCTGATGGCTCTGATACCAAAAAGAACGCTATAAATAGCGTCCTTTTTAATATTTGTTATGGCTAGTTCCATAACTAAAAGTTTATATAACTCTGATAGTACCTAAATATTCAAAAGGGACACTTCCCTCTTTTGAGTATGATTCCTCTTCCACCGAAAGTTGCTTTGTTTGGAGAATATTGCTGAGTTGGTCTCAGTGGGAATCTTCTTTTGTGTCTTCTTTGTCTTCTTTTGCATCTTTTCTCCTAGTTAAAGGCATACACCATCTTGTCATATTAGGTACACCTTTCTTCAATTTAATAACCCCCTATACTGTTACCTACGAAGGTATTACTTTCAAAACCCATGACACCAAACTTACCTTCCCATTTCTTGAAAAACCCAAAACAAGGAACCTCAATACAATAAAGGCTTATTCTAGCAGTATTCTCCAAAAGAACTTCTTTGATAGAGGCATCTTTTAAAATCCTTAGTGATTTCCTCTTTCTTGGCCACTACATATCAAAAGGGACAATTACACCAATTGAAAGCGCCCTAACATTTGCAACAAAATTTCCCGATAAAATCACAGATAAAACCCAACTCCAAAGGTTTTTAGGAAGTCTCAACTATGTCCTAGACTTCTATCCAAACATCAATAGGATAGCCAAACCCTTACATGACCGCCTTAAAACTAACCCCGTCCCTTGGTCATCTGAACATACCGAAATTGTTCGACAAATCAAAGCTCAGGTTCTAGAAATCCCTTGTCTACACCTTGCTGATCCAAATGCTTCTAAAGTAGTTGAAACAGATGCTTCTGAGTTAGGATACGGCGGTATACTAAAACAAGTAGTCAATGGTAAAGAACAAATAGTCCAGTTTACATCTGCACATTGGAATGATTGTCAAAGAAATTATTCTACTATAAAAAGGAAATACTTTCAATTGTTTTATGTATTAAGAAATTTTAGAGTGATTTATTAAATCAAAAATTTCTCCTTGGAGTCGATTGTAAATCTGCAAAAGAGGTTTTAAGAAAAGATGTCTTAATTTGGAAGGTTTTATTATTGATAGAGGCATCAACCTTACTAACTACATTGAGGTTTGAGTTATTAGCGGCGGTTAATTTTTCGTTGGTATGTTGATGAAATCTTTTTGGTATTATTTCTTCTTTAATGCTATTCAAATATGCTCCTGTATCGAATAAGGCAATGGTATCTAAGATAAAGTCATTTGAGAAGACAACCTTGACTTTTATGAGATATTTTCGGTAGGTAACTTGTCTTAATTCATATAAGAAATCTTCATCTTGTTCAGGAGTATTGTTTAAACTACTTAGTTGTTTTTGTTCAGTATTTTGCTGTTCTACTTCACGAACTAGAAGGACATTTAAAGCTTCAGAATCTATCTTCTGTTGTTCTTTAAGGATTTTTAATTCTTCTTTGATTTCTTTGATTTCTTTGTGTAGGTCTTGTACTGTTGGAACGGATTTCTGGTTGGGTTTATGTTTTTTTAATATTGTGATCAAGTCATATATAGTTTTTGTTGATGGGAGAATAGAAGGTTTTTGTTCTGGTTTGGGTTCAATTGGTCGTTGGAGTAATTTTTTTAAGAGCTCTTTTCTTATTTGGGGATCAGTTATCTTTTCTATAATTTCAAGAGAATGTTCCTCATTTCTGGTGAGGACGTTGATTTGTCTGTCTTCAGAGGAGGAATTGTGAGAGGAAGATGAGCTTGTTGCAATCTCATCTATTTGAAGGGGCTCATCATTTCCAGACATTTCAGATGTCTCAGAGTCGGAAGATTCAAGGAGTAAAGCCGAGATTTTGTTGGATAGGATTTCTTCTATGTTTAACTCTTGTATTTTCCTATTAAGTCTGCAGAATCTAGATATATGTCCCTTTTTTCCGCATTTATAACAAGTTATATCTTTATTGGTTGGTTTAGTAAATCTATTTTTGTTGAAAGGTTTTTTGTTGTAGGAAGGTTTATTGTTATTATTAAAGGAAGGTTTATTATAGAATGGTTCTGTTGATTTTTTGTAGAAATGTTTAGATTTTGTGAAAGACCTTTTCTGATAAGGTCTTTGATATGGCTTGCATTCGCCATCACATTTTGTTTTGGAATAGCTTTTGTTGGGATTATAGTCAAACTGTTGAAAGAAAGTACCTAATTCCTGCTTTGTTCTCTTCATCTCCCATTTGAGATGTCTTTGAAGTTTTAAATCTTGACAAATCTTTAGGCCTTCTCGTTGTGTTTGGCTTATGAGTTGGCCATATGTCAGGTTTTTGGATGTTGAGGCCATGGGCTTTGATGGTTTGAAGGGCTAGAAATAATTTATTGTCTTCTTCATCTGCAATTACCTTATCGATCCAGGATGTGATCGGTTTTCCTGAAGAAGTACTCGCTTTGCTTTGTTGAGTGACCGGGAGTTGTCCGGGAAAGGCTGGGGTTTTTCCCCCTCTGCTTTTTCGAGGCATGAGACTATCTGTTTTGTAGAAACTCACGGTTCAGGAAATCAGGGACACAGTTCATATCTCCCTTAATGTGTTCAATATCAAAATCAAAAATGCTTAATAATGCTTGCCATCTGGCGAAAATTTGTTTTGATGCAATATTTTGGACATCTTTTTGTAAAACCTCTTTTGCAGATTTAAGAGCTTTCAAACTAGCAGATTCAAAACAGATAGTTATATAACCTTTTAGTGGTCCTATAGCAGATTTAGGACCACTACACACTAGATAGGTTATATAATACCCTTACTATAACCTTCTAGTCAGATTTAGGTTATATAACTCTTAGTTTGAAAGAGATAGTTATATAATATTTTGCTTTGTGTTCATCTTGGTATTCTGACTTAGTTATATTAATTTTTGGCTAATAACTCAAACCTCAATGTAGTTAGTAAGGTTGATGCCTCTATCAATAATAAAACCTTCCAAATTAAGATATCTTTTCTCCTAGTTAAAGGCATACACCATCTTGTCATATTAGGTACACCTTTCTTCAATTTAATAACCCCCTATACTGTCACCTACGAAGGTATTACTTTCAAAACCCATGACACCAAACTTACCTTCCCATTTCTTGAAAAACCCAAAACAAGGAACCTCAATACAATAAAGGCTTATTCTATATATAATAACGAGATATATGCCTTAATACAAGGCAAACAGATACAATTATCCCATTTAAAACAAGACCTTTCCTCTCACAAGATTGAGAAGCAGTTACAAGACCGCTTTATCAAAGAAAAAATCTTAAAATTACTAAAACAAATAGAAGTGGAACTCTGTTCTGACCTACCAAATGCATTTTGGCATAGAAAACAACATATGATTGATTTACCTTATGAAAAAGATTTTGATGAAAAAGAAATACCAACAAAAGCGAGACCTATCCAAATGAACTCCGACCTAGAACAACATTGCAGAAAAGAAATCACTGATCTAGAATCCAAAGGAATCATATCAAAATCCAGATCCCCGTGGTCCTGTGCAGCTTTCTATGTAAACAAAAATGCTGAAATTGAGAGAGGGACACCAAGGCTAGTTATAAATTATAAGCCTCTAAATAAAGCCTTAAGATGGGTACGATACCCTATACCTAATAAAAAAGACCTTTTACAAAAATTAAGATCTTTGGTAATATTCTCCAAATTTGATTTAAAATCAGGATTTTGGCAGATTCAAATCCACCCAAAAGATAGATATAAAACCGCTTTTACGGTCCCATTTGGACAGTATGAATGGAATATCCTTCCATTTGGAATCAAAACTGCCCCTAGCGAATTCCAAAGAATTATGAATGACATATTCAATGACTATTCTACATTATGTATAGTATATATTGATGATGTTCTAGTTTTTTTTCAGAATCTATTGAACAACATTTCAAACACCTTAAAACTTTCTGCCATGTATCTAGGAAAAATGGTTTAGTCATATCAAAATCCAAGATTTCCCTATTTCAAACTCGTATAAGATTTCTTGGCCACTACATATCAAAAGGGACAGTTACACCAATTGAAAGAGCCCTAACATTTGCAACAAAATTTCCCGATAAAATCACAGATAAAACCCAACTCCAAAGGTTTTTAGGAAGTCTCAACTATGTCCTAGACTTCTATCCAAACATCAATAGGATAGCCAAACCCTTACATGACCGCCTTAAAACTAACCCCGTCCCTTGGTCATCTGAACATACCGAAATTGTTCGACAAATCAAAGCTCAGGTTCTAGAAATCCCTTGTCTACACCTTGCTGATCCAAATGCTTCTAAAGTAGTTGAAACAGATGCTTCTGAGTTAGGATACGGCGGTATACTAAAACAAGTAGTCAATGGTAAAGAACAAATAGTCCAGTTTACATCTGCACATTGGAATGATTATCAAAGAAATTATTCTACTATAAAAAAGGAAATACTTTCAATTGTTTTATGTATTACGAAATTTTAGAGTGATTTATTAAATCAAAAAATTCTCCTTAGAGTCGATTGTAAATCTACAAAAGAGGTTTTACAAAAAATGTCCAAAATATTGCATCAAAACAAATTTTCGCCAGATGGCAGGCATTATTAAGCATTTTTGATTTTGATATTGAACACATTAAGGGAGATATGAACTGTGTCCCTGATTTCCTGACCCGTGAGTTTCTACAAAACAGATAGTCTCATGCCTAGAAAAAGCAGAGGGGGAAAAACCCCAGCCTTTCCCGGACAACTCCCGGTCACTCAACAAAGCAAAGCGAGTACTTCTTCAGGAAAACCGATCACATCCTGGATCGATAAGGTAATTGCAGATGAAGAAGACAATAAATTATTTCTATCCCTTCAAACCATCAAAGCCCATGGCCTCAACATCCAAAATCCCTCAACAGCATCCCAAAGCTCTTCAGAAAAATCAACTAAAGTTACCCAACAAAACACTTCTTCCAGCCAACCTACAAATACTCCCATTCAAACTGCACAAACAATCAGTTTTCAAAACCCAACACTATTAGTTACTCAGAGACCTATGTCAAGATTAGAAATTGATACCCCAAAAATGCAAAACCAGGAGATAGTAGTCAGCCAGTCAAATTTTTCAAAATCCAATTCTGATTACTATACCAAAAGAAACCATCAAAAAATAGTATCCGTCGAAAGGGGATTTAACAATGACGATCCTCCCTAGCAATTTCAAATGTTTTCCCTAAAGGATGGATATTCAAACCCTGGGATCTATAAAAAAATAATGACTACTATCAAGCCATTCTCTTGTCTACTGAATCGGTCACGTTCAAACATTTTTACAACGCCCAGGATAGAGAACACTCGACGCCTTCATACACATGTCAAATACAAAAGGTCATCCACCCAAGTCAATGGGGCCAAGAACTCCACCGGCCAAATTTTTTTCCTTCAAACTTCAAAAGATAATTAAACCACTGCTCCTCATATTCCTACTGGGATTACCAGCAAGCATGGCATAATTCATTCTTTATTCAAAATCAGAAGAATAGTCATTCCTGGTTTTTTTATTTCAACACCAAAATCCAAGTTCAGGAACTCCCTGTTTGGTTCCTTCAATGGTGCGATTTCTTCGGAGCAATTGAAGAAATTCTTACTCCAAATGCATCTGAATGTCTAAAACTGTTCAAAACACACTTCAAACCCACAGAATATGAAAGACGTTTTCCTCCTCTTTTAATGTTATGTTCAAATTTCTTTCTCCCATGGGTCTATTCTTGGGAGTTTAAAATTCATTTCAACCAAATACAGTCCTATATTGTTCGGTCCTTTAAAGTCAAATGGTGGAGCAATTTCAAAGAAGACCAGAAGATTTCCAAAGAGATCATTCAAAAATGGTTATCAAGTCAAAATTTTATTACCAACAAAGAAGTTACCACTTTCTTTGCCCAAAAATCAAATGCCCAGGCATTATTAGCCCAAGCAAAAACCAGAAGCCAATACAAAGAATCCTTACTTCAACTCGCAAATTCAATTTATGATTCCGACGACGACAGCAGTCCAGTTCATTTAGGAGATGACAACGAAGATGACTGCCACGGGATTTTTTCCCCTGTAGTTTCCACTGATTAAAAAAAAGTCCAAAATACCCCCAAAAAATTCATGCAATTTTACATCATTTCATATTGTTTAGTTTTCCTTTATTTCAATATTATAATCAGTTTGTAAAGACACTTCTTTACTCCAAATTATTAGGGGTAAAATGGTAAAAAGTACTTAAAAAAAAGATATTGTACAGCATTTAAATTTTGTATCTAGTTTTTATTATATCAGCATTTCTCCCGAGACCACAAAAGAAGACAAAGAAGACACTTCCCACTGAGACTAACTCAGCATTATTCAAAAGAAGACAAAGAAGACACAAAAGAAGATTCCCACTGAGACCAACTCAGCAATATTCTCCAAACAAAGCAACTTTCGATGGAAGAGGAATCATACTCAAAATCATGTGAAGAAAGCAGCCTCCCACTCAGGAAAGCAGCCCCTCCACTAAGAAAAAGAGGACCTCCCACTCAAGTCAAGCTGTCCACTCAGGAAAGCAGAACTCCACTACAAGAAAAAGAATGATGCTGTTTCAAGAAATTAGACTCCTCATCCTTCTATAAATAGGAAGAAGAAGAGAGTAATAAACACACTTGAAATTAGAGAGCAGATAATATACACATCTTGTACCAGTGATAGCAGTTCATATTTCTGAAGTGTATTCTCAAGTTTTCTCAAATTGTAACACAAAGACTAGCAGATTGCTTTCAGTTATATAATCA
This sequence comes from Apium graveolens, assembly GCF_009905375.1. Classification (NCBI taxonomy): domain Eukaryota; kingdom Viridiplantae; phylum Streptophyta; class Magnoliopsida; order Apiales; family Apiaceae; genus Apium; species Apium graveolens. Next base: position 112,268,963 of record NC_133655.1, read on the forward strand.
AAAGCGTTTCCAAGTAATTTCAAATCCTATTCTTGTTCATATCATGTTTTAATATTTTGTGTTAATTCTTATGTTTTGCCATGACTTAGTTATATATAGTTATATATAATATGCATACCATGTCTTAGTCTTACTATATTACTCTCCCTACTGTTTCTATTAATATGTGTTGGTCCTATAACGTCCTTTTGATATATATATATATAAGTTTTTGGGTCTTATAATGGATTTGGGCCTTGACTATTGTTCGGGCTGGATTTAAAAAGAATAATATTTAATCCAAAAATTATTCATTTGTATATATATTTCGAAAATAGATTTTTGATAAACCCAAATAATCATATATATAATTAATATAATATTTTCTCAGAATAAAAAATATACATATATATATATGTTTTGAAAATATTTTTGATAGCCCAAATAATTTTATATATATATATATGTATTTAGCCTTTATAAATCTCAATTATAATTTATATAATTATTTGAACAGTTTATTTTCTCGATTAATTAAAGCTATATAAGATCTCACTAAATCCGATCAATAAATTTCTTTATTGACAAATCTGAATTTACGAGACTTAATCACTCGATCGAGAAAATATCCTTTTCATGAGATAGGTTTAAATATCCCAAAAGATAGATAAAAATATGTTATCTATCTATTTTATTGATTCCAACATTCCTAAATCCAAGCAGAGTTTAGTGAATCTTTCGGAATTCAATGGTTTTGTGAATATGTCAGCGAGATTGAACTCAGTATCTATATGAGTCATTTTTATGTCGCCTTTATTGACATGATCACGTAAGAAGTGATGTCTCACATCTATATGTTTAGATCTTGAGTGTAATATGGGATTTTTGCTAAGATCAATAGCACTCGTATTATCACATAATATTGAGATCACTTCAAATTTTATATTATAGTCAGCAAGTGTTTGCTTCATCCATAATATTTGAGCACAACACTTTGCAACTGCTATATATTCAGCTTCTGTAGTCGAGATGGATACGGATTTTTATTTTTTTGAAAACCAAGAAACTAGGCATCCACCGAGAAACTGACACGTACCACTAGTACTTTTTCTATCAACTAAATGCCCGGCATAGTCTGAATCAGAAAAACATACTAAGTCAAATGGTATACCCTTAAGATACCAAAGACCAACATCAGTGGTTCCTTTAAGATATCTCAATATCCTTTTTACTGCTGATAAGTGAGATTCTTTTGGTGTGACTTGAAATCTGGCACACTTACAAACACTATATTGAATATCGAGACGACTTGCAGTCATATAGAGCAAGCTACCTATCATTCCTCGATATTTCTTTATGTCTACAGGAATTCCTTTTGGATCTTCCGTTAATTTATCGGATGTAGACATAGGAGTAGAGATGGGTTTGGCATTTTCCATTTCGAACTTTTTTAACATCTCTTTACAGTATTTTGATTGAGAGATATGGATGCTTTCATCTAATTTATTTATTTGCAATCCTAAAAAGAAGTTTAATTCTCCCATCATACTCATCTCGAATTCTTTACTCATATTTTCCGAGAATTCTTTGCATAGTGCATCATTTGTTGAATCAAAGATGATGTCATCTACGTATATTTGTACGAGCAATATATCATCATTTTCTTGCCTCGTAAATAAGGTTCCATCGGCCGTTCCCATTCTAAATTTATTTTTTAAGAGGAACTTGCTCAACCTTTCATACCAAGCTCTTGGAACTTGTTTTAACCTATATAGGGCCTTATATAATTTATAGATGTAATCTGGATTGTTTGCATCTTCAAAACCTGGAGGTTGTTTGACATATACTTCTTCTTCTAATATCCCGTATAAGAATGCAGATTTCACATCCATTTGGTATACTTTGATATTTTTATGACATGCATAGGCTAGTAGCATTCTTATTGCTTCTATTCTTGCTACCAGCGCAAATGTTTCATCAAAGTCTATGCCTTCCATTTGGGTATATCCTTGTGCGACTAATCTCGCTTTATTTCGAACTACCGTTCCATTTTCATCTAATTTATTTCGAAATACCCATTTGGTGCCAATTATAGAGGTATCACGAGGCTTTGGGACAAGTTCCCAAACTTTACTTCGATTAAATTGGAGTAGTTCCTCTTGCATTGCAGAGATCCAATCCTCGACTAATAAAGCCTCTTTAGCGGTCTTAGGTTCTATTTGAGCTAAAAAGCTAAGATAATTATTTACAATGTTTTGAACTTGTGACCGCGTTTGAACTCCCTTCCTTAAGTCTCCAAGAATATTTTCAAGTGGATGACTTCTATAATAGGAATGGCTTTGGGTAGTTCATCCTCTTTTTTGTCTATTTCTAATAGATTCTTATTGACGGGACTCCCGAGATCCATATTTTCAAATTGTCGAATGATAATTTCAATATCATCTTTCTCGACATTTTCTTGATAAACAAGATCTTTATATTTCGCAAGTGGTTTACTTTCATCAAATGCTACATTCATTGATTCTTCCACCACAAGCGACTTTAGATTAAACACTCGGTAAGCTTTACTATTATTCGAGTATCCTAGAAATATACCTTCGTCTGACTTAGGATCAAATTTTGTAAGGTATTCTTTTGAATTTAATATGAAGCATTTACTTCCGAATACTCGAAAGTAGCTTAACTTTGGAGTTTTGCCAAAATAGAGCTCGTAAGGAGTCTTTTGTTTTATAGGTCGTAGCAAAACCCGATTAAGAATATGGAAAGCCGTCGACATGGCCTCGGCCCAAAAATATTTTGGTCGACGATATTCATTTAGCATTGTGCTAGCCATTTCTTGGAGTGTTCTATTTTTCCTTTCAACAACTCCATTTGATTGTGGGGTATATGGAGTGGAAAAATTATGTGTGATGCCATGTTCATCACAAAAGTTGGTAAAACTGGAATTCTCAAATTTTTTACCATGATCGGTTCTTATATAGACTATGGTCGTATTTTGTTGATTTTGAATCCTTTTGCATATAGAGGAAAAGGATTCAAAAGCATCGCTTTTGGCTTTGAGAAATTCCGTCCACGTAAATCGTGAATAATCATCTACGATTACTAACGTATATGAACAACCTCCGAGACTTTGTATAGGAACCGGACCAATAAGATCCATATGTAATAACTCGAGAGGTCTTGAGGTAGATACCATAATTTTTGCTTTGTGAGAGGCTCGAATTTGTTTCCCTATTTCGCAAGCTTCACAAGTATGATCTTTTTGATAGTTTAACTTTGGTATACCTCGTACATGGTCTTTCGTTGATAAATTTTTTATCAACTTCATGTTGGCATGTCCTAATTTTCGATGCCATAGCCATGGATCATCATTTATAGTGATTAGGCATATGCTCACTTGCTTGCTCATATGGCATATATAAATATTTTTATTTCTGGGGCAAGTGAGGACCAACTTTCCGGATTTATCTAAAATTGAACAATGAGTAGTGTAGAAGATTACCTTATATTCATTGTCGCATAGTTGACTAATGGAGAGAAGATTATACTTTAATCCGGTGACTAGTTGTACGTCGGAAATTCTAACCTTTCCATTTCCGATATCCCCGATGCCGACAATGTTTCCTTTGCTATTATCTCCAAATGTTACGCTCCCCGCGATAACCTTTTTAATGTTGCTCAAGAGTGACTTGTTGCCGGTCATATGTCTTGAACATCTATCAAGGCACCATATGTCTTGTTTCATGGCAAGACAAACCTACAAAACAAATTAATTAAATTTATAGGTACCCCTTTGTCTTGAGGGTCCTAGGGTTAGTACATCATAAAGAGCATTTGAATGTTTATAAGCATAACTAGGCATGTTATTATCTTCCTTAGGAACATGAACCTTTCTAAGTACATTTTTTCTAGTTGGGTAATTTATAGATGTACCATAGAATCTAGATTGAGCATGATAAGCATTATGTCTATTATTATCATGATGATATGCATATATAAGAAATTGTTATCTTTTAAGTGCAAAATCATTATGGTTGACATGATGTTGGTTGCTTCTATTTGGAATCGTAGTAGGTTGATGAGACCTTTGTTTCCTTTGATATTTATATTCCATATTTTTGTAAGGCACACCCTTATCATCTTTCTTATATGATTCCTTGTGAAGCCATACATGCTTCCCCTTAATTTCACCATTCTTAAATTTACAATATTGAACAGTGTGTCCAATCTTGTTACAATAAGAACATTTATACGATGGTGATTCGGGTGAAGTCTTAGTTGGTGATACAAATCTCTGAATATTACTTTTAGGAGGAGAATTCTTATTATATCCTAAACCTTCATGATTGTATGAGGTTTTTGTATGCACCATTTGATCCAACATCTTATTGCCTTTTGTAAATCTTTGAAGAACATTTTAAAGACTTTTATTATCTTTTTGTAAAGCATCAATCTTGTTGTTAAGGATTATTTCTTGATCCTTAACTTGGGCTATGAGCTTATGATGTTCTTCTTTCAACTTTTGAGCTTCAATTGTAAGCTCGTTGATCTTAATTAGCTCATTTTCTTTATCAAGATTTTCTTTAGAAGATGTTTCTTTATTTTGAACACTTGATTCCATTTGAATCTTTAGGTTCAATAGATCAACGTGAAGTTCACATATATTTTCATTCAATTGAACCTTTTCACATACCATATCTTCCTCTTTGAGAATTAGTGATATATTCTCTGTTTCATGGTTGATTGTAATTTCTTGAAGTTTATTTACTTCAACTTTGATGAGATGGTTTTGATCTTTTAGAGATGTAATCTCTTTTTCATCTTGGACTCTTGAGTCCATCATCCGAGTATACTCTTTATTTTGAGTATGATGTATTTCTTCTATTTTCATTTTCTCGGAACATACTAAGTGAAGCCTTTGATCAACATCTTTGTATTTATTTTTATATTCTACCATATGTCCAATTAAATCATGCTTATTTATGTCCATAAGTGATAAATTAGATTCATCTAATAATGACTTAATTGAGACGTAGTTAGATGTTACCTCTTCATTTGTAGAGGAGACTTCCCTAGATGTAGTTTCTTCTCCGAGAGCCATCAAGCATAGATTCACCACTTCTTCACTAGCTTCCGGAGCTTCTTCATCTTCACTCAAATCCCAACCATTTTCAGCCACGAGACTTCGTCCCTTTGAAAGTTTAGGACATTCTCTTTTATAGTGACCGGGTTGTTTACACTCAAAACACACATCTTGTGTTTCCTCCGGAGATGCATCTTTTGTTTTTGGAGGAGTGTAGACGGGATGAGTAGTAGAGACATTGGTATTACTATAGGTATTCATATTTTGATTGCCTTTGCCTTTGTTGTAGCTTGTTGACAAAAAATTATTCTTATAGTTGGAAGAATAATTTTGGGAGTAATTAGGCCTTCCGTTAGAGTTAAAAACTCTTTGTTGATTATTTGATTTTAAGAAACCTTTTTCGTATCTTTGAGCTTTACTTTGAAGCATACGACGAAGTTGTTTCGTGAGAAGAGCAATTTTACTCTCATGGAGATTTTGAAGTTCCTCGTTTAACTCCTCATCGTTTTCATCTTCATCTATTAATATGGCCTTTACTGCCATATTATTCTTTTTTTCCTCCACTTTTGGAGCAACCTTTTCCGGAATATTATCTTCTTCATAAGCACGAAGATTTTCAAAGAGGTTATCAATCTTATACTCATTTAGATTGTGCATCTCTTTTATAGTAGTAACTTTGACTTTCCAACTTGGAGGTAGAGATTTAAGCACTCTTCTATTCTTTTCATTTTGAGTATAATTTTCTCCAAGTTGAGATAATTCATCGATTATACGAGTAAATCTTGTTTCCAAATCGATGATATTTTCTCCTTCTTGGAGTTTAAAGTTCTCATAATCTTGGATCAATGTTTCCATCCGAGAATCTTTTATATCAGTGGTTCCTTCATAGGTTACCAATAATTTGTTCCACATCTCTTGTGCCGACTTGCAATTATTTAATCTTTTGTATTCTTTTTCCGCAAGTGCACTTGTGAGAACCATTTCCGCCTTGGCGGCTATATTCATTGTGGCTTCTTCCTCAAGATTGTATTCACTAACCTTCTTTTCGATGAGGATGTCATCGACAATTTTGGTAGGTATGCGAACACCGTCTTCGATAGCCATCCAAACTTTGACTCCTTGAGATCTTGCATAAATGCGAAATCTAGTTTTCCATATTGCAAAGTGTGTGCCATCGAACAGAGGAAGTCGTGAGCTTGACAATCCTTCACCACAACCAACGGGATTAATATTCGCCATTTGGACCACTTTTTGTTATGCTTGTAAATCTGAAAATCACTTAACAAACACGTTAAAAAGCACCACTCTGATACTAATTGTTAGGTCCCGTATGAGGGCTATATTAAGCTAGAAGGGGGGGTTGAATAGCTTAATTACCAATTTAAAATTTATTATGGCAATTTAAAATAATTTTATCCATTTTTAAAACTTTACCGAGTGGTTATGCAGTTTATATGTGCGGAAAATAAAGTGCAAGGAAAGAAAATACCACACGACGATTTTATCCTGGTTCGCGATGGCGCAACCTCTAATAGATCCGCTCACCCCTACTCTAGTCCCCGAGCTCCTCTCCCGGACTCGGGATTTTTCCTTAATATAAACTCGCTCCTTTAGTAGGCGGAGAAGCCTTTACACCCTTACAAATATTTATCTTGGTGCGTAACACAAGGGTCACCACCTCAAAATAAATGTAATTCCTACACAACTTATCTTAGACAATAACTCCCTGCTATCTCTTCAAAGTTAAGGTAGATCCCTTGTGTGGACTTGGCTTCATTAGCTTTCACCGGTCTCGAATCTTAGTATCCAGTCTTGGGTCTTTCCTCTTCTTCATGGTGCAAATACGACTAACTCCACGCTAGTGCGTATGAGACTTGGGTCTTAGAACGAAGATCACCTCACGTCACCTCACCTCACTGCGAAACTAATAAGACAATCCGTAAAACACAAAGTATAGAGAAAATAAGTGTTGAACTAGTATGTTACGGTACTAGCCCAAGAGATAGTATAATATTCAAATAAGAATATTAATGTTGTATATGTAAACTTGACTTGAGATATAAAATATTATATCAAGTATACTCTTGATTACTTCCGTCTCTATGGATTATATGTTAATAGGAGTAATATAAGAAGTCCTTTATATGTATAATCAATATGGATTATGACTTCTTTGATCTTCAAGCTCAATATGTATACTTAACTCGGAATATATATTTATATGTCAAGTATACTCATTATTACTCCGTCTTTGTAAAATATATGTTTATCGGAGTAATAAGAAGTCTTATATATATGTATAAGCAATATGGATTATGACTTCTTTGATCTTCAAGCTCAATACGTACACTTAACTGGGAATATATATTTATATGTCAAGTATACTCATGATTACTCCGTCTTTGTAAAATATATGTTTATCAGAGTAATAAGAAGTCTTGTATATATGTATAAGAACTATGGCTTATGACTTCTTTTGTATTCTTCTTCTTTCGATTATATATTTATGGATCGAAGAATACTTTGAATACAATCTCGGAATTGTACATATCCTTTTAAGCTCTTAGGCTTATGGATTTAGTATACTTATGATTTGATGATTATGTGGTCAAAGTATACTTTTAACTTCGAGCAACTTTATAGGTTCTATGATTCTTAGCCAAGGTCCAAATAATAGAAGTGCAAGTAATTGGCTTTGAATTTGTGCTTTTGAAGTTTAGGTGGATGATTACGAAGTTTACTATTGATCGACTTATAATCCCCCGGAACACTGAAGATGCTAGAAGGGGTTATAAGTGATACCTTTCGTAATGATACTATATACACGAACTATGCGTTGACCAAGATCGAGATAAATGAGATGCAAAGTAATTGGTCAACTCTTGTGATTAAATTCACCTTTGAAGCTTAGACGGATGATTACGAAGTTTATATATATCGAATAAAAACCTCACAGAACACTAAGGTGTTAGAAGGGGATTATACGATATCTTTCGTAATTGGACTATATACACGAATTATGCGTTGGCCAAGATCCAAATAATAGAAGTGCGAGTAATTAGCCAACTCGTGTGATTTAATCTGTCTCTTATATTTGAAAAAATTATGAAGATCACTTTTGATAGATTTATAAACTCTCGGAACACTAGAGATGTTAGAGAGATTATAAAATGATACATTTCGTAATTATACTATATTCACGAAACATGTTGGTCAAGGTCGAGATAAATAAAGTGCAAGTAATTGACCAACTCGCGATGTCAAATATGAAATCTCACTCGTGAGGAGTTATTTAGAGATTTATGAAATCTCACTCATGAGGAGTTATTTAGAGATTTAAGTACTTATATATTATAGATCTTTTTCGTTTAGAGCTTCGGTTTGAAATCAAGTACTTATTCGAATACCGAGTTCGAATCTTCGTTCTCTTTTCTTAGAGAACCTTCTTTATAGGAGATCTTGTATTAGAGCTTGAGATGAAGTAGAGAAATTAAGTACAAAGATCAAAATAAAGAAAACCAAAGAAGAAGCTAAAAACTCACCATTTTTGGAAAACGGTCGGAAAAGTTCGCCGGAAAAAATCGCCGGAGGTTCGACCGGATTTTGGCACTATGGACGAACTTGGGCAGCCCTTCGGGAGGCCGTAAAGTGGTGGTGGATGAGCTCACTTGGTGGGAACAAGCTTGGTTGGGTGAAGCTAAGCTTGGATATCAAAAACCTTAAGTATATGTGTATATATTTAAGAGTGAGAAGGTTTTTGAGAAGAAGTGTGTGTATAAAATTTGAAAGAGATGAAGAGAGGCATTTCTTAAAAAATTCCCAGTAAGTATTTGGCTCTTTAGCTTAGTTAAAATGGGTTGGGGGTTTATTTATAGAGGAAGTTGGGTGGAATTAATGGTTAAGATTTGAGAAGAAATGGATGGTGGATGGAGTGTATCACATGGATTGATGACATGGCAAGTAGGTTGTGTTTCTTTGCAAGTGGGAAGGAAGCACAAGCTAGTATCCATTCAAATCTCAGCTGATATATATATATTAAATATATATTTTCCTTTTCTTTTAATCATTTTTTAATTACTTTAATTAAGGATTAAGCACCATTAATTATGACCACCCCAAAAACTCTTAAATAAATATCATAAAAAATATGATAATTACCTAAATATTATAAAATGATGTCCTGAAAAGTTTGGTCAATAATGGTTAATGGTAGATAGCTCAAACATGGTCAACTATGGGACCAACTGCCTCGAAATTCGTGCCCGGACAAAAATTCTCGAAACGCTACGAAATTTTTACCATGCATATAAAATACCATTTAAGTGATCCATACCAAATTTCAAGTCATTCTAGTGTATAGAAGTATTTATTTAGATTTAAAGCGGTTCTATCAGCCTTTACTTCCGAATAAAAATACTATTGGTCTTGGAATGAAAGAGATGGATATTTTGACCAAAGTTTTGACTTGTATAGATACTTAAAATATATTTCCTAATATATAAAATATATTTGAGTGGTGGGAAATATTTTTGAGTATTTTTGAATAATTTTCTCCGAGAAATGCTGATTTTACGAAATGGGAGAAAATTACTTTACGAACAAATAGAACGGGTGTAAAAATGGATATTAATACTTGAACCATGAATATTAGTAAACTTTGAATAAAAACTCTTTTGAATGATGTAAAATATATTTAGGAGCGAAGAGTAAAACATTTTTGATTTAGCATGAGATCTCTAAAGAATATTTCTGATATATTCCTTATTCGAGCTTGTTGCCTTATTGATGTTGCAACTGTGATCTAAAAAATATCATAACTTGATATTTCTTATTTGATCAAATTGTCTTAGATATATATTCCATAAAATATAATTTTGATGTTTTTAGAATAATGAAATATCTCTTTTATAAATAGTCTTGAAAATAATTTAGTTGGTTTGACTATTTGACTTTGATCTAGATCAATTAAAATCATGTCCTGATGGAGAGGATCTAAGTGTACTTAAATTTTATGTTTAATTGTACAAATACTAAAATAAATAATATATTGAAGATATCCTTTCGAAGAAGCTTACATAATTACCTTACTAATTATCAAGGAGTGTAGCTTGAACTTGCAATTCTATTCCCTTGCTTTTTAAGAAGAAGCCGAGAGCATCAATGAAAAAAAGGGGGAAATAAATGCTTCATTGCTTCCTTGGTTTCTTATTATATCATATTTTAACCATGTTTAATCAACTAACCTTGGTTTAACTATGGTTTAAATTCTTGGCCACCATTCACTCTCACTAAATATCTACTAACCATGCTTAGGTCATCAAACTCATGTCATCCTCTTGCCATTTGTCAACACTATTACGAATATGTTATGTACTTGATGATAAGTTAAACAAAACACCTTAGTAGATTTAATTCAGTGTTTTGTAGCTCTCGACGGCTGATCATCTTAACATCCGTTGAGAGAGTAACTTATGTATTGATAAGTCTTGTAACACGTTGCTGCATTCTACAATACATTAAAGATTTAGAAGTTGTAGGATATTCAAAGTCATGTTGACTAAGTTTGATATGCAAAATAAATTGGCTAATTGTAAATATTAGATACCTTGTAATTTTGCATAAATGAAATAGAGTTAATTGCTATGGAAGACTTTCAACAGATGATTCTACAAGGCTTCTACGGTTGACCCAAGTCACAATCAACGGATGATCTAATGAAGCTTCGACGGATGATTCAACACAGTTTCAACGGATGATCCAATGAAGTTTCAACGGATGTTCTAATTCAAATTGCAGTTGATAGTGACTTGACAGTCACATGCATTGATTAGATGCAAATGGCATGTGGCAACCTATTTATAGGTTTTAAAGAACAAAGAAGCATTTCCATTTCTATGCTAACTTGAAGATATTCAAAGATGCTGGATAGAGAAATGAAGAAGCATGTAATTAGACTAAAAAACTTTTGTCCTATAAGTTTGTCTTTTATCATGTAACCTGGTGATATATAAACCAAGAGTAGCAATTAGAACATAATCAAGTAAGCAATAAACTAGAGAAATAGATAAAGCTGTATTTGTGAAAAAATTCTCTGTTCTTTTGTAAGTTCTACTTGTAAGCAGCTATGTGCAAACGTTGCATCACAGAATTCTTGATTTTATAAATATCTCTGGTGGAAAAGTTCAATCCACCAAAAAGTTTTTAAATACTTGTGTTGAATCACTTTGTGTTTGATTTTCTTTAGCCAAATCAAACACAGTTATATATTTAAGAAAGAACCGTCCTTAAAAATAAAAAAGAAATCAGAATTACATTCAACCCCCCTTCTGTAATTTTTTGTTAGATTGTTTGGGAATAACAATTGGTATCAGAGCAAGCTCTTGAAGAACAAAGAGTTTAAAGATTACAATAACTAACAATATGAGCAGAAAGGATGTTGGAGTAAAAATTCCATTTCTAGACAAAGACAATTATCACCACGAGAAGGTGAAAATGCACTTGCATCTTCTCTCTCAAGATGAAGAATATGTGGACTGTTTTGACAAAGGTCTTCATGTCCCTATGAGATCTGCTATGGGAAATGAGCCATATATCCCAAAGCCTAGAGCAGAATGGTCTAATCCAGATATTGAGCAAGTTCATAAGGATAAGAAGGCCATGAACATTTTGTTTAATGTTGTTGATGGTGACATGTTTGACAACATCACCAACTGCAAAACTGCTAAGGATATCTGGGATACAATTCAAGTTATATGTGATGGAACTGAGCAAGTAAGGGAAAACAAAATGCAACTCTTGATTCAACAATATGAGCATTTTCATAGTGAAGAAAGTGAGTCACTCACTAACATTTTTATTAAGTTTCAAAAACTTCTAAATGCTCTAAAGCTACATGGAAGAGTCTTTCAGACAAAGGACTCAAACCTCAAATTCCTTAGATCTCTACCAAAGGAATAGAAGCTTATGACAGTCTCACTAAGAAACTCTCAAGATTACAAGGAATTTACTTTGAAAAGACTGTATAGGTACCTAAAGACCTATGAGCTTAAAATAGAGCAAGATGAGAAGCTGGGGAAAGGAAGGAAGAAGGGAGGATCCATTACATTGATTGCTGAGCGAGAGAGAGAGAGAGAGAGAGAGAGAGAGAGAGAGAGAGAGAGAGAGAGAGAGAGAGAGAGAGAGAGAGAGAGAAAAGCTTTGGAATCTGCACCAAACCCTATAGTTAGTAAAGGCAAAGGAAAAGGGCTAGTAGCTGAACATGAAGACCATTTAGTCAAGATGATATGGATGACATAGATGAGCATCTGGCTTTTCTATCCAGAAGGTTTACCAAGCTCAAATTCAAGAAGAATTTTGGAGCATCCAAGCCAAATAGAAACATGGTTGACAAGTCAAAATTTAAATGTTTCAAGTTTCGCTTGAGTGGTCATTTTGCAAGTGAATGCAGAAAGCCTGATTATGATAGAAAGAAGTTTGAGTCTGTGGATTACAAAAAGAAATACTTTGAGTTGCTCAAACAGAAGGAAAGGGCCTTTCTAACTCAGAAAAATGACTGGGTTGTTGATGGATTAGAGGAGGATGAGGATACAAGCTATGTCAATCTAGCACTTATGGCCAAATCAGATGAAACAGAGGTCGGTTTATCCAGTAATCAGGTAATCACCACTAATCTAACACATTTATCTAAAGCTGAGTGTAATGATGCTATAAATGACATATCAACACAATTATATCATCTGTGTGTTACACTCAAATCTCTCACTAAAGAAAACATTAAAATTAAAGAGAACAATTTGTTTTTGAGTGAAAGAAACAATGTGTTAGAAACTCAATTTGTTGAGTTTGAGAAACTAAAGATGGAGTGCAAGATTGCAAAAGATGAACTGGCTGAATTTTTAAAGAAAGAGGATATTTTAAGAAAGCAACTTGAACGAGAACATGGAGTAATTAAGGCATGGAAATCATCTAGAGATGTCCATGCTCAAATCACTAAAGTTCAAGGTATAGAATCTTTCTGTGATGAAGCCTGGAAAAATAGCAAGAAGAAACTGAATCCTAACTTGGAAGAAGGACTTTCAACGGATATGGATTCGACGGATAATGAAGGTTATCCATCGAAAGATCAAATGAATTATCCGTCGAAAGATAAAGAACTACATCTGTCGAGTAATAGAAAGCCAGTTAGCAAAGCCAAGCTAGCTAAGCTAAATGATAAATATGGATCAGTTTCTAAGAACTTTGTTACCGAAGAAACAAGTCAAGTGAAAGAGAACAAAAGAGTCAATGTAGGGCATTTTTCAATCAAGCAATTGAATGACAAATTGGACAAAATTGAGGTTAAAGCGGAATCTACAAGGAAAAACAATAGGAATGGGAAAGTAGGAATTAACAAACATAACAACTACACACCTGCTAAATATGCACCTAGAAAAATCTATGTGAATTGTGGTAGTGTTAATTATTTGTCTGTTAATTGCAAACTTGCTATGTCTGCACCCATGTCTGTTCCTCCTTCATTTCCTAACATGCCTACAATGCCTATGAATGTTATGCCTGCACATAATTTGAATGCACAATTTGCTAATATGTCATTTTTACAACTTCATTACTATGTTGCATTTAGTATGCCTCAAATGCCATTTTGCATGCCTTACTGGAATAACATGTTTTCACAAAATATGCCTTTCCATGTTAACCAGTCTGTGCATGATAATTCTGTAATGATGAATGGTTTTAAAGGTTCTACTCAAATGACTAAGGATGAATCTCAGATATCTAAGTCAAATGAGGACAAGCCTAAGAAACCTAAGAAAAAGGCTAACAAAGCTGGACTGAAGGAAACTTGGGTACCAAAATTAACTTGATTTGATTTTGTTGTGTCTAGGATAATAGAAAGAATCTTTGGTATTTGGATAGTGGGTGCTCAAGGCACATGACCGGAGATTCTATCCTGCTCACTGAGTTCAAGGAAAGAGCTAGCCCAAGTATCACTTTTGGAGATGACGGCTAGGGTTATACTGTGGGATATGGCTTGATTTCTAAAGACAATGTCATCAGTGAGGAAATTGCCCTAATGGATGGACTCAAGCATAATCTATTGAGTATCATCCAGCTTTGTGACAAGGGCAACTCAGTAACATTCAACTCTGAAGCCTGTGTTGTGACCAACAAGAAAAGCAACAAAGTGGTTTTCACTAGAGTGAGAAAAGGAAATATGTATCTAGCTGAATTTAACTCATCAAATGCAGAATCTGTCACTTGTCTCTTCAACAAGGCAAGTCAAGATGAAAGTTGGCTATGGCACAAGAAGCTGTCCCATCTTAACTTTAAGACCACGAATCAACTAATCATGAAAGATTTGGTAAGAGGCATTCCTAAAGTGGAATTCTCAAAGGATGGATTGTGTGATGCCTGTCAGAAAGGAAAGTAGATCAAGGCATCATTCAAAAAGAAGCTTGATTCAGCAATTGAAGAACCTTTACAATTCCTGTACATGGATTTATTTGGACCAGTCAATGTATTATCCATTTTAAAGAAAAGATATTGCCTGGTAATTGTGGATGATTTCTCAAAGTTCTCTTGGATAGATTTTCTCAAATGCAAAGATGAAGCTAGTGAAATCATCATCAATCACATAAGACAAGTCAACAATCATCTGGATCTCAAAGTTAGAAGAATCAGGAGTGACAATGGAACTGAGTTTAAGAATTCCATGATGAGATTGTTCTGTGAAGAAAATGGGATCATGCATGAATTTTCAGCAGTAAGAACCCCACAACAAAATGGACTGTGGAAAGGAAGAACATATCTCTTATTGAAGCTGCAAGAACAATGCTAGAAGAATCAAAGTTAAAACATACTTTTGGGCAGAAGCTGTAAATACTACATGATACACTCAGAATATTTCTTTGGTTAATCAAGCAAAATGCATGACACCCTATAAATTGTTCAAGAATAGGAAGCCAACATTAAACTTTCTTCATGTCTTTGGCTGTAAATGCTATATCTTAAGGAATCAAACTGAGCAGCATGAAAAGTTTGATGCCAAAGCAGGTGAATGCATTTTTGTTGGGTATGTAGTTAGAAAAGCATACATGGTCTACAATCTCAGAACTAATATTATTATGGAATCTGTACATGTTGTGTTTGATGATAAGAAGATTGAAGGACTGTAAGATGGAGATTTCAATGAAAGCCTCAAATTTGAAAATGTTGAGATAATTTGTGATGATACTGATGATGAAAGTGATCAGGAGACAATATCTAAGGATAATGTAGAAAAATCTACAACAAATGAAGCACAAAAATCAATATACGTTGAAAGACCAAGTGCATCATCTGTTGAGAAACAACCTGCATCATCCATCAAAAGGCAAAGATGAACATACGTTGATCCATCAATAGGAGTTGAAAGCCAATACATATCACAATCAAAAAGAACCCCAACTTCAAGTCAATGATCCACTAACTCAGGGGGAGTTTCTTCTAATCAAAACTCAGTCACTCATCAAGACAATTATGAGGCCTCTTCACCCATTTGAATTAATTATTGGTGATGCATCTTCAGGAGTGCAAATAAGGAAAGCAACTCCAGAAGAATGTCTATACAGCAGCTTTCTATCTCAGGAAGAGCCTAAAAATGTAGAAGAAGCTCTGTTGGATCCTGATTGAGTTTTAGCTATACAGGAGGAGCTAAACCAATTTGAAAGGAATAAATTTTGGAAGCTGGTACCCAAGCCTAAAGGAAAGAATCCTATTAACACCAAGTTGGTATTCAGAAACAAGATGGATGAAAATGGCGTAGTAATCAGGAACAAAGCTAGATTGGTTGCTAAGGGCTATTGTCAATAAGAAGGAATAGATTTTGATGAGACCTTTGCTCCTGTTGCAAGACTTGAAGCCTTCAGAATATTTCTAGCCTATGCAGCCCATGCCAATTTCAAGGTCTATCAAATGGATGTTAAAAGTGCATTTCTAAATGGAGATTTGGAGGAGGAAGTCTATGTTAGTCAGCTTCCTGGTTTTGAAGACCCCAACATTTCAGAATATGTCTACTATCTTTTGAAATCACTTTATGGATTGAAGCAAGCACCTAGAGCCTGGTATGACACTTTTTCAAAGTTTTTCTTAGAAAACCATTTCACAAGAGGTACTGTTAATAAAACTTTATTCTTTAGAAATGTTAATGGCTCTAGTATACTTGCTAAAATTTATGTAGATGATATTATATTTGGTTCTACAGATGAGAAACTTTGCAAAAAGTTTGCCAAATTGATGCAAAGTAAATATGAAATGAGCATGATGGGAGAACGAACTTACTTTCTTGGTTTACAAGTTAAGCAAGTTAGTGATGGAATATTCATTGGTCAAACCAAATGTATTTATTATCTTTTAAAGAAGTTTGACTTAATGGATTGCACATCTGCAAAAACTCCCATGGCCGCTGCCACTAAACTTGAATTAAACACTACTGAAAAGTCTGTGGATATTTCAAGCTATAGAGGCATGGTTGGCTCAATTTTATATTTAATAGCCAGTAGGACAGATAAAATGTTTGCTACTTGTCTTTGTGCTAGATTTCAGATTGATCCTAGAGAATCTCATTTAATAGTTATTAAGAGAATTTTTAGATATCTCAAAGGAACACCAAAACTTGGCATTTGGTATCCTAGAGATTCTAGTTTTGATATAACTGGTTATTCAAATGCAGATTATGCAGGTTGTAAAATTGATAAAAAAAAAGCACTACAGGAACCTGTCAATTTCTAGGAAATAAGCTAGTATCATGGTTCAGTAAAAAGCAAAATCCAGTCTCTACTTCTACAGCTAGGGCTGAATATATTGTTGCTGGTAGTTGTGCACAGATTTTATGGATGAAAAATAAACTGTTGGAATATGGTCTACAGGTGGATAAGATTCTTATTTTCTGTAATAACAACAGTGCCATTGCAATTAATAAAAATCCAGTACAACATTCAAGGACCAAGCACATTGACATCAAGTATCACTTCATTAGAGAACATGTCATGAATGGTATTGTGGAACTTCATTTTGTTCCAAGTGAGAAGCAACTTGCAGACATCTTCACCAAGCCACTTGATGAATCCACCTTTACCAGGTTGGTAAGTGAGTTAGGTATGCTTAATTACTCTTAATTTATTTTGATGTCTAAGCAATTTAAAATGCATCCAGAATAAACTTTGATGTTTCTTGTCAAAGATGAAATTTTGGCTAAGTCAGAATTTACATCTCGGCGGATGTTCATTATCCGTTGAAAATTAATATCCGTTGAATTTTATCATCCGTTGAAATATCAAATATTATTATGGGTTACTTTTATCTCGATAGATAATTGTTTAATCTGTAACCGTCGAATTGCTTTCAATCTTAGCCGTTAATTTTAGGTATTATCCGTCGTATTTACTTACAGCCTGTAAGTATATTTCGATGGATATTCATTAGAATTTCAACAGTTTATTTATTTTTAAACGGCTATTTTGGGCAAATTTCATTGGTTACTTTATTTTTACTTTTTATCTTTTACCGTTTATTTTTTAGAGAGTATAAAATCCTGTTTTATTTTCATTTTTACTTTTATCTCTCTCAAGAAATTTCTCTAACTCTCTTCGTCTCTAAAGCAAAAAACCTCTTTCTGCAATTACTTTCAATCACAGCAATGGCACCAGTAGTCAAGATCATGTCTCAAACTGGGTTTGTATATGAAAAGAATAACTTTGTAGCATTGGTGAAGAAGGAAATTGCTGCTTCTGAAGACTATCACAAAATGATGGATTTCATTCGAAGTTGCAAATTGAGTTATGCTATGCTGGAGTTTCTGGTCATCTATTGTGAAGTTGTTGAGGAGATTTGGTCTACCACTATTTTCAATTCAAAGGACAAAACTATTGCCTTCACTTTGAAAGGTAATAATTACTGCATAAACTGTGATGAAATTTAAGCATGTTTTCAATATCCTGAGAATAATACACTAGTTACCCACACAGACAGAAATGTAATTTCTATGCTTATTTTTTTGGGTTATTCTCTTGAACCTGCCAAGCTAGGTGAGGTTAGGAGGAAAGACCTTAGAAGGAGTGGAGCGTTCTCTGTGATTTTGTCATTAAAGTCTTTTATGGAAAAATAAGCAATTTTGATGTTGTAACTTACTCACTTGTTAACATGCTATACATACGACTTAGTGATAAGTATTATAATTTTAGTGAGTCTATTATGTATGAGTTGGGTTATAAGTTAGGAGACATTAAGAAGAGGAATAAGAACATCTATTATGTTAGATTCTTTATGATGATAGCTAGCCATGTTTCTAAAGATCTCTCAATTGAGAACCCAACAATTAAGTTAGATTGTTGGGTCCAAGAGAGAAGAATTATTGCTGACTTGAAGAAGGCAAACACCCTCAGTGAGGTTCCTCTAATCTACTTGTCAATCATGGAGGGGCCTCAGGTAAGTGAGGTGAACACTTCTGTCTCTACTACTTCTCTAACACAAGTTTCTTTGCAGACAACTGTGGTTATGGCATCTGTGAGTTTGCCCCAACAGATGCCTAACCAAGCCACTAAAATAAAAGTTTCTAAATCCAAGTCTCAAAGACCCCACTCTAGTTCCTCTCAAAAAGGACTAGTTTCAAAAACTACTAAAACCAAAAAGGGGAGTGTGAAGGGGAATAAGCTTGCTGAGGGACAGGGTGAACATCAAAAAAACCCTAAGGATAAGAAGGGAGAGGTGTGTGTAACCCAACCTAGCCACACTGTAGTTTCCCAATAAACTGTAGTGATTAATAAGGAATCTAGCTCATTACTAGTTGCATCCTCCCAAAAGGATGTAACTATTGAACAAGGCTCTCAGCCAAGAGCACAGGCCAAAAGGGTTAGGGACATAGACTTTCCTCAAACTTACAAAAGAAAGAAGAAATCTAAAACACATGGGGATACACAGGGTGCACACACTGTGCAAACTGCAGTCAAAGACTCAGTTATAGCATCTTCACAAAGTCAGATTGATGTGGCTCCAATAAATGTGGATTCACAGCCAAAATCTCTTACAATAGAAGCACCTCACACACAAAACTCACCCCACTAACTCTTTGGATGTGGACATGATTCACACATCAATTCCTGATTCTCCATCTTTAACTCTCTAGGAGAAGCCAAAATCTCAAGCAAGTGAGCATCATCTTTTGGATGATTTGTTGGCTCACTTGCCATTTCCATCTGATTCTACTGAAAAATCTGTGCAAAATCTCAAATCAATCAGCACAGATTCTAAAGTAGTTTCAACTCCAAACTCTATAGTTTCTACTATCTCGGCGTATATTCTTCATCCGTCGACTAGTGATTGTATCTCGACGAATGTGCTTAACAGCAATCATCCGTTAATTCTCTCAAATACTATCCCGACGGATGTCTCTCATCCGTTGAATATCACTGCATCACTTGAAATTTTAACTATTGTAACAAGTGCAGATGATCTGGTAGTTGTACAATCACTCTTAGGATTGAGGGAAGGGATTGAACAGAGTGAGAGGCTGAGTTGCTCTCGGGCAAAAGGGGAGGAAATGAGTGAACAAATGCAAGCTATTTCTTCCAGCTTGGAAAAAGTGAGTGAGAGGAGTTCCACCTTAGATGGTGAAGGTGAGGGTGTGGGGTGGGAAGCCAAGGGGAGCCCTTGATGCAAAACAGAGAGAACATGAGAGAAAAGCAGGTACAGAAGAATGGGAAGAGCCCATTGTTAGTGAGTTAAGGGATGTCAATGAGGCTGAAAAGAAGCAGCTATTTCAGCAAGAATATCAAGCTATCTTAGACACTGTTTCTTATGAAGCTGAGGCATTTACTCACCATGTTCCAGCTTATCAAACTTTGGATGAACATGACAATGAGGCTGCTGAGAGAATACTAAACTTGGTGCACACAACAACTTCAATGCTAAGGGCCAAGGATGCAATTAACTCACTTCCACCTGCAACTGTTGATGATTTTGAGTTAGATTCTAGTGGCACATTTTGGGATGCTTCTAATGATGAAGAGGATTTCATGGACATAGGGGGAGATGCAGGTCCTAGCTTAAGCACAAACACTCCAGCATGGATGTTTAGCAAAGACTGCAGTGAACATCAATTCAAATCAACTATTTCCACATTATCTATCAGACTCAAACAGCTCTTCAAGTCACTACAGATGCCAACACCAAAAGTCTTCTCCAAGAACATCTTAAGTCTCTTCACCTGCATAAAATCCAATCTCTAAAGCAAAGTCAAGATGTGACTGAGATCAAGACAGAAATTGGACAATTCAAGAAGGACATCACTGATAGATTGGAGTCTATTCTTCCTGACACTATAATGAGAGATATCAACAGGCAACTCAGGAAAGATTCTGGCTTAAGTAGCAAGGTTGATTATTTGGACACTAGGCTGAAAGCACTAGAAACTTCAATCACTAAAATCCAAATCAACCAAGTTCACCAGACACTCCTTCTTCAGAAATTGGTGGATGCACAAACTTCCAACCCTGCTCAACTTGTTACTAACAAAAAGGGGGAGAAAGATGTACTTGTCTCAGTTAGTGAATGGGAGACAACTGCAATCATTTCAGTTAGCAAAGAGGAGTCATCTAGTGAAGGGGAGAAAGTGCACAACATTCAAGTCACTAAAGTGATTGTTCCAGCAATTACTTTCTCTAAACCACCATTTCTGGATAGCATTGACTTGATCAAGATAGCAGCTGAACTAGAGCTAAAAGAGAAATGGAAGAAGCTTGATGAAAAGATTAAGAAGAATTTTGGTCCAATTGAGAAACAAGACAAAGCTGTGAAACACTTCACTCAATTGAGACCAATTTCAATCAATGAAATGAGCTTAGGGAATATGGAAAGGGGTCAACCCTCAGCAAGAAGACTTAGGCCAATGTGATTTTACATCCAAAGAAAAACTACTCAAAGAACTCAACCAAAAATCCATTGGACCTAGTCTATGCAACTCCCAAGCCTAATAAAAAGAAGCTGCTTGGTAGATCTATTGCTTATCACAAAGATCCCAGAGACTCAGTCTTGAAGAAAAGAATTGCTAAAATCTACAGGCATGGCAAATTGACCTGTGTGATGGCTGGACATCCACAATTTGCAGAAGCTAAGAAAGAAGAAAAGGTAAGGCTCAAACAACAGCAAAGGCAAGCTGCCTTAGATGCCAAGAAGCAAGCTAAAAACCATGTAACCACGGAATCTGAAATGCCTGTTGTGAGAGCTGAGTCTCTGAATGAAGAAAAGCAAGAAGAACCAAAGCAGAAAAAGAAACCAAGACTGAAATTCAGACCAAAGAGGAAGCTGGATTTTGATGAAGACAGGGAAGAGTACATGTCAACCCAATCTACCACTTCAAGTCAACCAGCCATGCCTAAAATGGAGCAGGCTGAATTGAAGGTTTATTCTGATATAAATTTCCATGGTGAACCCATAATTCCCAAGGATGAACCTTTAGATTGGGAAAGCCTACCAATACCTGATGTAAACATCCCAATTCCAACCAAACCAAAGAAAACAAAGTCAAGAGCATTCAAAAAGGTCAAACTTGTTAGACTTCAATCCAAAGTCTTAGCCAAACCCAAACCAACTGTCAATAAGGGATATCAACTCTACATCTGTGACATTAAGGAATTCTCTAACATCAATCTTTACTTAGATGAGCTAGATGAATTTAGAGCTATTGATGCTTATAAAAGACTCCCAGAAAGATTGGTATACAGGTACAAGGGTGGAAAAGAGCTAACTTGGCCTCTTCACAGAATTTTCAATGAAGGCTATTCTGTTCTAGTAAAGATTTTCTCCTCAATAAAGAAGAACTTTGGGTTCAACATTGTTGCCAAAAAGATGGTACTGAATAAAATTGAGGAGATAATGAATAGCAGGAGAGATCCAAATACATTCCCAAGAGTCTTATATATTCCCTAAAATGGAGATAGAGTGCATTTGAGACCAAACTGGATAATTGATAAGTGGCATTTTATACCACTTAGAACGTCTTAAAATGGCTTAAATTGGTGTCTTGAAATCAAGTATTTTGTGTATTTGATGCATTTTTCTAGTGTTTATGCATTTCAGGGTATTAGTTGCATTTCGGGGGAGGAATCATCAAGAATAAGCCTTGGCATGTGTTCACCATTGCGAGAGGAAAGGAATGGGCAGATTACGGCGAAGAAATGGAGCAAACCTGGATTTTTTCCAGTAGAGGCCTGCGCGCCCGCGCAGCAATGCTGAGCGGCCGCGCAGCAACCTGCGCGCCCGCGCAGCTATGCTGAGCGGCCGCGCAGGGTCAGGGAAAAAGATAAATTATTTTAGACTTCTACTTCTGTTTGGCTTCCAACTTCTATATAATCTGAGTTTTATGGGACTATTATATAGGTAGATTTGAGACGTTTTTCACAGAGATTATTAAGGGGATTATGTTTTAGATTGTGTTTTACGCAAGAAGCGAAGGAGATAAGGAAGAAGACCGATTTAGCACACCGCAACGAAGAGGAAGTATATATTCTTGTGATTCTTGTTTCGTTGTAACGTTGGATGCTAGTTTTCTTGCTTTGACTTATTTACTCTTGTGACGTACTCTATTTTAATATAATTAGTTTAGTTATTATTTTCTTGTGTTTGCTTATCATGATTTCATATGAACCCATGATGGCGATAAGTTCTATTATGGGCTAATCGTGATCATGGGATTGCAACGGATTTATTATGGAATTCTTTAGTTAATTGTTTAATACTTTAGTGTGTGATGATTGCTTGATATCTGGTATTGGTTGTGCGTATTCATCTTATGTGCGTCGCGAACATATAAGATAGGGTGTTAATCTCTTGTGAAGCGACGGTGGATCTTGAGATTTAGAACTTGCCATGCTAGCATAGGTTCATGTACGTTGAGCATGATTAGTGGGTAACTCTAATAGTTTTATTTGCCCTATGTAATCAAAAGGAATAACTTGTGCTTAAATCGTTGTGTTGTCAATTTCTGTAGACATATAGGAACTCAACATAATTGATGACTATTCAACTTCTATCTTAATTGTGGATGCTTGGTAGAATGGTATTAGTACAATGAAAGTTGGCTTTTATCAGTTTCGTGTTATTCAGTTAATATCATCACTGTCACATGCTAAAGGTAATAACAATGGCTATAGAAGGAAGTAATAATGAAGTTGTGATCTCATGAGTGTTTTATTATTGATAAATTGAAGTGTTAGTTAAGTGGTTAATTAAGTAGTTAATTATAGTTAATATTTAATCAACAATTTTAGGTGTTATTATCTTAACATTGAGAAGTAATCATACATTGGTGAGTGAGTTTAATTAGACAATAATTTAGTCTGAGTCTCTGAGGGAACGAACTAGAAAGTATTCTATATTACTTGCGAACGCGTATACTTGCGTGAATATTAGTGCGTGTTTTCTCCCTAACAAGTTTTTGGCGCCGTTGCCGGGGACTCGGCGTATTTGTTTAGTTTATGTACTTACCATCATTGGTCATGAGGACTCAGTGATTAGGACGTAGTAGTTACTTACTCTTTTCGGTTGTGTTTCAGGTACTTTAGCAAGCGTTTATGCAAACTCGTTCTCGTGCTCGCAAGAGGACTTTAGATACAGCTGAGGAGACAGACGAAGTTCTTGATATTCCGGAGAAGTTAGATTTTGAGGATTCGGATTCAGGAACTGAGCAGAAAGAACCAATAAACATGGGAGATCGTATTGTTCAAGCTGATCCAGCTCTTATGGATTTTTCTCGGCCTAAAATTGATGACATTCAGTCAACCATCCTTCATTCGGCTATTCAAGCTAACACCTTTGAAATCAAGCCGGGCACTATTCAGATGGTGCAGAATTCTGTTTCTTTTGGAGGAGCGGCAACTGAAGACCCCAACATGCACATAAGGAATTTTGTCGAGATCTGCAGCACTTTTAAGTATAATGGCGTGACTGATGAGGCTATCAAGTTGAGGCTTTTCCCATTCTCACTGAGGGATAAGGCTAAAGACTGGTTACATTCTGAACCAGCTGGGTCCATCACTACGTGGCAAGATCTTGCGCAAAAGTTTCTGGTGAAGTTTTATCCAATGGCAAAGACTGCTGCTATGAGGAGTGCTCTTACTCATTTTGCGCAGCAACCTACAGAATCTATGTACGAGGCTTGGGAACGCTACAAGGAAATGTTGAGAAAATGTCCACATCATGGAATGCCGGATTGGATGGTGATCACTGGTTTCTATAATGGTTTGGGGGCCCAATCTCGGCCCATGCTCGATGCAGCAGCTGGAGGCGCCTTATGGGCTAAAAGCTATACTGAGGCGTATAATCTTATCGAGACGATGGCTGCAAATGAGCATTAAAACCCAACTCAGAGGATGACGTCAGGCAAGGTTGCAGGTATTCTGGAAGTTGATGCAGCCACCGCTATTGCAGCCCAGCTCCAAGCGCTATCAATGAAGGTTGATTCTCTGGCTATGTATGGAGTTAATCAAATAGCTATGGTTTGTGAGCTTTGTGCAGGTTCTCATGCTACGGATCAGTGTTCTCTTGTCAACGAATCTGTTCAGTATGTGAATAATTACTAGCGACAACAGCAGCCTGTGCCAGCGACCTATCATCCTAATAACAGAAATCATCCAAATTTCAGCTGGGGGAATAATCAGAATGCTATTCAGCCACCATATTAGCAAGGAGTGAGTAAACAGTTTAACCCACCTGGATTCCAGCAACCACAGCAGTATGCTACAAGGCAATCATATCCTCAACAGGGAAGTACAGCTGCACCCACTAGTGCTGATTTTGAGGAACTTAAGTTGTTGTGCAAGAGTCTGGCGGTTTCTATCAAGACCTTGGAAAATCAAATCGGTCAATTAGCCAATGCAGTGCTCAATCGTCAACCTGGCACTCTTCCCAGTGACACGGAAGTACCAGGCAGGAAGGAAGCTAAAGAGCAAGTCAAGGCTATTACCTTAAGGTCTGGAAAAGTGGCTGATGCTGAAAAGGCAAAGGAAGTCGAAGCTGAAGTTAGAGATGAAGAATCTAAGCAAAAGGAGAAAGTGGAGGAACCAAGGAAGACTACTGTTGAACACACTCTGCCTGAGGCTAATACAGGGGAGAAACAGCTCTATCCTCCACCACCTTTTCCTAAGAGATTACAGCAACAAAAGCTGGATAGACAGTTCGGGAAGTTTCTGGGGGTGTTCAAGAAACTTCACATCAATATACCTTTCGCTGAGGCTCTGGAACAAATGCCTAGTTATGCAAAGTTTATGAAAACTATTCTTTCAAGGAAGGTGAAACTGGATGACCTTGAAACCGTTGCTCTCACGGAAGAATGCAGTATTGTTCTGCAGCAAAAGTTACCACCAAAACTCAAAGATCCAGGAAGCTTCACCATTCCTTGCACCATTGGCAATCTAACTTTTGACAAGTGCCTTTGTGATTTGGGAGCAAG
Source organism: Apium graveolens (assembly GCF_009905375.1). Lineage (NCBI taxonomy): Eukaryota > Viridiplantae > Streptophyta > Magnoliopsida > Apiales > Apiaceae > Apium > Apium graveolens. The sequence goes on from NC_133655.1 coordinate 112,294,507, forward strand.
CATTAATCTGATGCCGTTGTCGATCTTTAAAAACTTGGATCTGCCTGATCCAAAACCTACATACATGTCGCTACAATTGGCTGACCGTTCCATTACTTACCCAAGGGGCATAGTTGAGGATGTGCTCGTCAAGGTGGATAAGCTCTTCTTTCCAGCAGATTTTATTATTCTGGATTTTGAGGAAGATAAGAAGATTCCTATAATCTTGGGAAGGCCTTTCTTGGCTACTGGTCGTACCTTGATAGATGTGCAAAAAGGTGAACTTACTATGCGGGTCCAAGATCAGGATGTGACCTTCAATGTATTCAAGGCAATGAAATTCCCTACAGAAGATGAGGAGTGCTTAAAAGTGGATGTGATTGATACTGCGGTTACTTCGGAACTCGATCACATGCTAATGTCTGATGCCTTGGAAAAGGCCTTAGTGGGGGATTTTGACAGCGATGATGAAGATAGCAACGAGCAATTACAATATCTGAACGCTTCTCCATGGAAGCGAAAGCTGGACATACCATTTGAATCTCTTGGTACTTCTGACCTTAAGAATGCTGAAGGGAAGCTCAAACCATCAATAGAGGAAGCACCTACCTTGGAGCTCAAACCATTACCTGAACACTTGAGGCATGCTTTTTAGGTGATTCATCTACGTTACCTGTTATTATTTCATCTGACCTTTCAGGTAGTGAGGAAGACAAGCTCTTAAGGATTTTGAGAGAATTCAAATCGGCTATAGGATGGACCATAGCAGACATCAAGGGGATAAGTCCTTCATATTGTATGCATAAAATTCTGCTAGAGGAAGGTAGTAAGCCAACTGTGGAACAGCAGCGAAGGTTGAATCCCATCATGAAGGAGGTGGTGAAGAAAGAAATTCTGAAATGGCTAGATGCAGGCATCATTTATCCTATTTCTGACAGCTCGTGGGTGAGCCCCGTATAATGTGTACCTAAGAAGGGAGGTATCACTGTGGTCGCAAATGAAAAGAATGAGCTCATCCCTACTCGAACAGTTACAGGATGGAGAGTATGCATGGATTATAGAAAATTAAACAAAGCCACAAGGAAGGATCACTTCCCCCTTCTATTTATTGATCAAATGCTTGACAGATTGGCGGGTCATGAGTATTTTTGTCTTCTGGATGGTTATTCCGGGTATAATCAGATTTGTATTGCACCAGAGGATCAGGAAAAGACTACCTTCACTTGTCCATTTGGCACATTTGCTTTTCGCAGAGTTTCGTTTGGGTTATGTGGCGCCCCAGCCACTTTTCAGAGATGTATGATGGCTATATTCTCTGACATGATTGGAAATAACGTCGAAGTGTTCATGGATGACTTCTCCGTCTTTGGACACTCATATGATGAATGTTTGAATAATCTGCGCGCCTTACTCAAAAGATGCGTGGAAACTAATTTGGTGCTTAATTGGGAGAAATGTCATTTTATGGTGCGTGAAGGCATTATCCTTGGGCATAAGGTCTCTAGCAAGGGTCTGAAGGTGGACAAGGCCAAGGTGGGAGTCATTGAAAATCTTCCCCCACCTAATTCTGTGAAAGGAATCCGTAGTTTTCTTGGTCATGCGGGTTTTTATCGGCAATTCATCAAGGACTTTTCAAAGATATCTAAGCCGTTGTGCAATTTGCTTGAGAAAGATGTGCCGTTCAAATTTGATGATGAATGTTTGGCAGCATTCGAGACTCTCAAGGAGAGTTTGATCACTGCACCAGTTATTACAGCACCAGATTGGACAGAACCGTTTGAGATGATGTGTGATGCGAGTGATTATGCGGTAGGTGCAGTTCTGGGACAGCGCAAGAAAAATCTCTTCCATGTGGTCTACTATGCGAGTAAGACTTTAAATGGTGCCCAATTGAACTACACCACTACTGAGAAGGAGCTTTTGGCTATAGTCTTTGGCTTTGAGAAATTTTGATCTTATCTGCTTGGTACGAAAGTAACAGTATTCACTGATCATGCAGCTATTCGCTATCTGGTTTCTAAGAAGGATTCGAAGCCGAGACTCATTCATTGGGTGTTTTTACTTCAGGAATTTGAGTTAGAGATCAAAGATAGAAAAGGTACTGAGAATCAAGTAGCTGACCATCTCTCTAGGTTGGAGAATCCCGATTCTACTTCACAAGATAGGACGTTAATCAATGAATCTTTTCCGGATGAGTAGTTGCTTGCAATTCAGGAGGAAGAACCATGGTTTGCAGATATTGTAAACTATCTCGTCAGCAATATAATGCCTCTTAATTTGACATCCGCTCAAAAGAAGAAGTTTTTGCATGAGGTGAAGTGGTATATGTGGGATGAACCATATTTGTTTAGACAGGGAGCTGACCAGATCATCAGGAGATGTATCCTGTTCTGTGAGATGGAGGGGATATTACGAGACTGCCATTCCACGGTTTATGGGGGACACTATGGAGGTGAGAAGACGGTAGCTCGTATTCTGCAAGTAGGTTTTTTCTGGCCTACTTTGTTCAAGGATGCTCATCAGTTTGTTTTAAGGTGTGATCGTTGCCAAAGAGTGGGAAATTTGTCAAGGAAGGATGAGATGCCATTAAATGTGATGCTTGAAGTCGAGGTCTTTGATGTATGGGGAATCGATTTCATGGGGCCTTTTATCTCGTCTTACAATAATCATTACATCTTGCTGGCAGTCGATTATGTCTCAAAATGGGTCGAAGTTAAAGCTTTACCGACAAATGATGCAAAGAAGTGCTAAATTTTCTTCATAAGCAAATTTTCACAAGGTTTGGAACACCTCGGGTAATCATAAGTGATGAAGGATCGCATTTTTACAACCGTAAGTTCACTTCTATGATGCAGCGTTATAATGTGAATCATCGAGTAGCTACTGCCTATCATCCGCAAACAAATGGTCAAGCGGAAGTGTCTAACAGAAAGATAAAGCGCATTCTAGAGAAGGTTGTTTGTCCGTCAAGGAAGGATTGGTCTTTAAAGCTCGATGAAGCTGTTTGGGCTTACAGAACAGCATACAAAACTCCACTTGGGATGTCACCGTTTCAGTTGGTGTACGGTAAGGGATGTCATCTACCGGCGGAGCTTGAGCATAAGGCCTACTGGGCATTGAAGAAATTGAACCTGGATTTAGATGCAGCTGGTAAGAAAAGAATGCTTCAGCTTAATGAACTTGATGAATTTCGACTTCAAGCGTACGAGAATAACAAAATGTATAAGGAAAAGGTAAAGAGGTGGCACGATAGGAAGCTACTCCTAAGTTATTTGTGCCAGGGCAACAAGTTCTTTTATTCAACTCTCGGCTCCGACTTTTTCCTGGAAAGTTGAAATCAAGGTGGTCTGGACCTTTTATTGTCAAAACTGTGTTTTCACATGGAGCGGTGGAAATTTTTGAGAATGATTCGGACCAAGCATTCAAGGTTAACGGTCAGCGGTTGAAGCACTACTATGGGGACATGGCAAACCGAGAGGTGGTTAGTGCCATTTTGTTGACTACTTGAGAAAGGTACGGAACGTCAAGCTAATGACGAAAAAGAAGCGCTGCGTGGGAGGCAACCCATGAATTGCTGTTATAGGAACCCTTAGAAGTTAATAACCTATCCAAAAACACAAAAAAAATCAGAAAACAGGGGCTGAAAAAAAAATTCCAGAGACCCTCTGCGCGCCCGCGCAGATATGCTGAGCGGCCGCGCAGGGGTCGAGTTCCAGAAAATTTTTTACAGTTCAGAGAAAAAAAAAACAAACAAAAACACAAAAACAGTTTAGCCCATAAACCCACGAATTGTTCCCACTACCCCATCATTTTATCCCTTAATTCCCAAACCCTAATCTAACCCACACCCTATATATACATACACATATCCTACATATCTCCCACAAAACTTCCTACACTTAAACCCTCTCACAAACATCAAAAATCAGTTCTTACACACTTTTATTCACGAATCAATGGCACCCAAGAGAGCACGCACTATTGACAGCAGCAGCACAGTTCCTACTGCTGATTCATTGAGGGGTACTGCTGCAAGGCCTCGGTTATCTGACAGAGTTGCGGAGGAGGAGTACACTAGGCTGTTGGGGAAGCCGATTCTGAAGGAGAGGGGGTTTTTACCATCAGGGAGGGATGGTGAGTTGTTGCCCATGATTGCAGAGAAGGGGTGGATAGCTTTTTGTGAGTCACCCGAAGCAGTACCGATGAGCGTTGTTCGCGAGTTCTACGCAAACGCGAAGGCTGAAAAGAATGGGTTTTCTGTAGTCCGTGGGCTGACGGTTGATTATCATCCTGCGGCGATTCGCCATGTGATTGGACAGCGAGAGAGGAAGCCCGAGGAGGAGAACTGGAATGAAAAGACTGCTGAGGATTTTGACTTAGATTTGATTTGTGCGACTCTCTGTCGACCGGGCACAGTTTGGAACCGCAGTCCAGCCAATAATGAGTATCGTCACTTTCCGGCGATCGCCATGAACAGGTATGCCCGTGCATGGAATGCATTTATATGTGCTAATATTTTGCCTTCTTCACATGCACACGAGGTCACAGTTGAGAGAGCACAGTTGTTGTGGGGAATTCTGCATGATGAGTACTATGTGGACCTTGGTGAGTTTATCTACCAAGGAATTCTGAAGTTTTTGAGGGGAGCAAAGCATATAAACATCCCTTATGCATCTACGGTTACGAAGCTATGCCGAGCAGTGAGAGTGAACTGGCCGGCTCATGAGCAGTTGCAGTTGCCAGCAGCTCCGATTGATTCTGGCACTCTGAATGGGATGCAGGAGTGGACCGGTGGTGAGCCTGAGGAGCATGGGCTGGGTTATCGTCTTCCTGGAGGGCGTCCAGCACGAGGTGCTACTATGGCTAGGCCAGGGCGTGGTGAGGCTGGTTCTTCGAGAGCTCAGGAGGGTGCTGGGATGGGTGATGCCCAGTATAGGAGGCTTTCACGGCGGATGGATGCCATGTATGAGACGCAGAGCAGGTTTGCTCAGGAGCTCACCCTTGCGTTAGGGACTGCTTTTCGAGGCCTTGGAGCTGATATCCAGTGGCCAGTTTTTGGTGAGGACTCTGCATACCCACCGCCTGATACTCCACCCACTGAGGGTGATGATGATGACTCCGAGTAGGTATACCCTGTGTTCCTTTCTACTACTTTCACTGAGGACAGTGAAGATTTTTAGTTTGGGGGTGGTAGTTAAGGAATATTGTGTGTGTGTCATTTAGTTGCATATTCATGATAGTTTAGTTCATATAGTTGCATAATTTATGCCATTTAGTTTTTTTTTTATGAATGTCATGTAGCTCATGCATTTACCATGATCCCTTTTGCAATAAGTTATCGACTGAATTGTGATATTGATGCGAGTGTAGTGATAGCATTAAAGTGATATTAAGTTGTGTAGGTTGATATGCATGCTAGAAACAATTGTAAGTCCACTAAGTCTTAAAGAATGCGTAAGGGCTAGATTGTTGTTATGATTTGGTTGTTTTCAAGGTCAATCTACTTATTATGCTTAGAATTCGATTATAGTTTCTTAGTGATAAAGACATGAAAAAGAAAAATTTTGGAGAAAAAAATTTGGAAGTTGTTGCTAGTTGTGGCTAGGCGTCAAATGGCTAGTAGCCGGCTTGCATATGTTGCGAGTAGTCTAGGGTTGAGCAAGATGGAGCGAAACGCACTTGCTCAGAAGAAGTTAAAAATATATATATATATATATATATATTTTTGTATAATTGATCAAGAGTGGGCTCTTTGGTATTCGAGTTATTAAGTTCTTAGGGGACTTTGTGCCTAGTGACCTAAGGCTTTTAGAGTCTGGGATCCGCTAACCTAACGCTCGTTACATGGATATCATTGTATAAGTCTTTTGTGGACCTCACTTATTGCACGGTCAAATAAGCATTTGAGTTGTAAATAAAAAGCACGATTCCGTAGTAAGCTCCAGAGTTCTTGTAGTGTTGTATATCACTTTGTGCCTAGAATTTTTATTTTTTGTATAATCGTAGGATTGCCTTGAGGATAGTCTAGTCATAGTAATTGGTCTAGTTCTGAAGCATATCTGTTAAGCATTTGCACACACCACGTTTCTGGCTGTATGTCCGTTTGCATGAGTTTATTGATCTTTAGTTGTCTAACTGCATTCGTTGAGATGTGACAATTTGGTTGGTTAATTGTAGTAAGGGGGATCGTTGCATTTTCATATAGATTGCATTCATGCATATTTTTATTTGTTTTTGAGTCTGTGACGCTTGAGGACAAGCATCGATTTAAGTTTGGGGTGTGATAAGTGGCATTTTATACCACTTAGAACGTCTTAAAATGGCTTAAATTGGTGTCTTGAAATCAAGTATTTTGTGTATTTGATGCGTTTTTCTAGTGTTTATGCATTTCAGGGTATTAGTTGCATTTCGGGGGAGGAATCATCAAGAATAAGCCTTGGCATGTGTTCACCATTGCGAGAGGAAAGGAATGGGCAGATTACGGCGAAGAAACGGAGCAAACTTGGATTTTTTCCAGTAGAGGCCTGCGCGCCCGCGCAGCAATGCTGAGCGGCCGCGCAGCAACCTGCGCGCCCGCGCAGCTATGCTGAGCGGCCGCGCAGGGTCAGGGAAAAAGATAAATTATTTTAGACTTCTACTTCTGTTTGGCTTCCAACTTCTATGTAATCTGAGTTTTATGGGACTATTATATAGGTAGATTTGAGACGTTTTTCACAGAGATTATTAAGGGGATTATGTTTTAGATTGTGTTTTACGCAAGAAGTGAAGGAGATAAGGAAGAAGACCGATTTAGCACACCGCAACGAAGAGGAAGCATATATTCTTGTGATTCTTGTTTCGTTGTAACGTTGGATGCTAGTTTTCTTGCTTTGACTTATTTACTCTTGTGACGTACTCTGTTTTAATATAATTAGTTTAGTTATTATTTTCTTGTGTTTGCTTATCATGATTTCATATGAACCCATGATGGCGATAAGTTCTATTATGGGCTAATCGTGGTCATGGGATTGCAACGGATTTATTATGGAATTCTTTAGTTAATTGTTTAATACTTTAGTGTGTGATGATTGCTTGATATCTGGTATTGGTTGTGCGTATTCGTCTTATGTGCGTCGCGAACATATAAGATAGGGTGTTAATCTCTTGTGAAGCGACGGTGGATCTTGAGATTTAGAACTTGCCATGCTAGCATAGGTTCATGTACGTTGAGCATGATTAGTGGGTAACTCTAACAGTTTTATTTGCCCTATGTAATCAAAAGGAATAACTTGTGCTTAAATCGTTGTGTTGTCAATTTCTGTAGACATATAGGAACTCAACATAATTGATGACTATTCAACTTCTATCTTAATTGTGGATGCTTGGTAGGATGGTATTAGTACAATGAAAGTTGGCTTTTATCAGTTTCGTGTTATTCAGTTAATATCATCACTGTCACATGCTAAAGGTAATAACAATGGCTATAGAAGGAAGTAATAATGAAGTTGTGATCTCATGAGTGTTTTATTATTGATAAATTGAAGTGTTAGTTAAGTGGTTAATTAAGTAGTTAATTATAGTTAATATTTAATCAACAATTTTAGGTGTTATTATCTTAACATTGAGAAGTAATCATACATTGGTGAGTGAGTTTAATTAGATAATAATTTAGTCTGAGTCTCTGAGGGAACGAACTAGAAAGTATTCTATATTACTTGCGAACGCGTATACTTGCGTGAATATTAGTGCGTGTTTTCGCCCTAACAATAATGGAGTTCAAGTATGAGAAGAGCATCAGAAGATTCTTCAGATTAGAAGATCAGCTGAAGATTTCAAGCAATGAAACTCTTATGGAGATGCAAAAGATGCTGGATTAGACTAATGAAGATGAATTTGAATTCTACAGGCAACTTCAAAACCAGATTGAAGAGAATAATTAGAAATTGAGAAGGAAGTCTAGACAATCAAGGAAATAAACTAAATTTGCTCAGTCTAAAGGAGCACCTTGAAAATGGCTTGTGAGATTCTCTATAAACCTTCCTCTGTATAATCTCTAATAAACTGCAGCACTTGTTAATTTTATCTACCATTAATCAGTCTGTATTCATAAGGTGTTTTGTTATCATCAAGTTTCTCTTACTTTATGTCTACAATTCCAGTAGACATAAATTGGGGGAGATTGTTAGAAATATGTTGTGTACTTGATGATAAGTTAAACAAAACACCTTGGTAAATTTAATTTAGTATTTTGTAGCTCTTGACGGATGATCACCTTAACATCCGTTGAGAGAGTAGCTTATGTATTAATAAGTCTTGTAACACATTTCTACATTCTACAATACCTTAAAGATCTAGAAGTTGTAGGATATTCAAAGTCATGGTGACTACTAGTTTAATATGCAAAATAAGTTGGCTAATTGTAAATATTAGATGCCTTGTAATTTTGCATAAGTGAAATAGAGTTAACTGCTATGGAAGACTTTCAACGGATGATTCTACAAGGCTTCTACGAATGACCCAAGTCACAATCAATGGATGATCTAATGAAGTTTCGACGGATGATTCAACACAGTTTCAACGGATGATCCAATGAAGTTTCAACGGATGTTCTAATTCAAATTGCAGTTGATAGTGACTTGACAGTCACATGCGTTGATTAGATGCAAATGGAATGTGGCAGCCTATTTACAGGTTCTATAGAGCAAAGAAGCATTTCCATTTCTATGCTAACTTGAAGATATTCAAAGATGCTGGATAGAGAAATGAAGAAGCGTGTAATTAGACTAAGAAACTTTTTTCCTATAAGTTTATCTTTTTATCATGTAACTTGGTGATATATAAACCAAGAGTAGCAAGTATAACAGAATCAAATAAGTAAGCAATAAACTATAGAAATAGATAAAGTTGTATCTGTGAAGAATTTATCTGTTCTTTTATAAGTTCTACTTGTAAATTACTGTGTGCAAATCTTGCATCACAAAGTTTCAATTATATATATGGTGGAAAAGTTCAATCCACCAGAAAGTTTTTAAATACTTGTGTTTAATAACTTTGTGTTTGATTTCTTCGAGATTTTCATTCCGCTTTTTATCCAAATCAAACACAGTTTTATATTTAAGAAAGAACAGTCCTTAAAAATAAAAAAAACAAGTATTACATTCAACCCCCCCCCTTCTGTAATTCTTTATTAGATTGTTTGGGAATAACAAACACCTTATGGTTTGATGACCTTATTTTGTGCTAATCTCTTGATTATTGTTTAATTGCTTGGCTAATAGTCGTTTATCTGTTTTACGGTCCGCTTAACTTTATTCTCGTTATCCGTTTGAGGGATCATGTCCGGGATCTCATTACTTGAGCTTTTCTAAATCCTTTTTAATAATTTATATTCCTTTAATGATCCTCTCATGTAATCCTTGAATTTAAATCTTTTTAATCATGTTACCTTATACTTAATTTTCTCGGTATCTGGTGGTTTTTTGGGAAAAATCAAAGTGTCCGGATTCGAATTCTGACAACCCTTACATACACTCATTCACTTTATGGAATACTAATACGACCTCATAATTTACATAACAATATTCCTATATAGGGTGGTCTGATAATTTTACTCAATCAGCAAAATTAGCCAAAACTTACTATTCATCAGGGTTTCAAAAAATCCAAAAATTGGGGTTATTACACTATGTGTCTTCTCAGCAATTTCTTCCTTAATCTTGAGCCGATTCTGAGCATAAAAGGCTTTGTCCAACTTCCTATTTCTTGGCCTTGGGCTTGTACCAGTTTCAACAGCATTTCTGGCACTTTGAACATCATCAGTAGTTGTGCCCTCATCAGTTGGTAGAACAACTGGTCTTGGAGAACAATCATATTTTAAGCTTAGAAATCTGGAAGATAAGGTAGCATTGTCCTCATCATCATCTAATTCTAATCATGCTAGCACAAGCTTCCTCCTGACTGATTTTGAAGGTTTAGAAGATTGAGGAACTTGTGTTGCATCAGCTTTTGACTTGGCTACATCATTATTTGTAGAAGTTGATCTCCTACCCTCCTGGGGTTTCTCAACTGGAGCCTCAACCATGGAAGCCATCTTAAGTTTCTTTCTTTTTATAACAAGTGTCTTTGAGAGGCGCCTGAGGTGGTTTGTGTTTGGGTTTGGGTTTGGGTTGTTGTGCTGTAGTGAGCTATAGGGGGGTTCCCAATAGTGATTGCCTGCAGCTGAGCACTTTGTCTGTTGGGCAAACCATAAGTCACAGGGAGCCTTGCAATGAGCAAGTTCCTAGCAACCACTGACAACCTCAAAGGAACTAACTCCTCTTTCTTTTCATCTTGTGAAATAAGATCAGAGAGACCTTTTGTAAGCTTAAATACTTACACAATTTGATTATGGGAATAGGGGTATCAGGGAAACAGATATTAAAGATCAACTGACAGAATCAATATTCACACTGTTGTTATCCAGTATGGTCAAGTAATTGTTAGTGACAAACTTGGCACCACCATAAATAAAAGGTTTAGAAGCAGCTGGTGAAGTCATGGTGAATTTGCAAGAAAAAGTTTCGAGAAGAAATTAGGGTTTCAGAGTTTACGGGTGAGAGAGAGAGAGTGTGTGAATTAGCAGAGAAAAAGATAATAGAGATTTGATAAAGTGTTAATTTGGAATCAAATAATTGATTTTGTTTAACAAATCACTCCACTAATTCAGAAACATTTCAGTTTAGTGGGACTCGTGGCAACCTGTTATTTCCTGTAAAAATAATCATGTAAATGTGTAATAAAGGTAGTTACAACGCGCACAGTTTCCCAAAATAATGTTTTGTGTATTCTCAAACGATTTTAATCAACTAAACTGAAATGTATTTAATCAACTACTATTAGGATTTATCGGTCAACAAAAGCTTGACCAATATTAGAGCTTATATAGATAATCAGAGTTTAAGATGCAACTACTGGATGGGATTAATAGAAACTAATTACATGATTTCATGGCATCAGAGTTTAACACTATAATCAGTATTTAACAAATACTGATACATAACAAGAAGACACCACAATCTAATTATCAGTAGTTATTCCAAATTATCAAAGTTTGAGAAATGTCTTGATATCATTCCCAGTTCATTCACCAATCTTGTAAAGGTAGCTTCAAAAAGAGGCTTGGTGAATATATCTGCTAATTGCTGATCTGTTGGAACAAAGATCAATTCCACTGTACATTCCATCACATGCTCCCTTATGAAATGGTACCTAATACTGATGTGTTTAGTCATTGAATGCTGTATTGGATTTCCTGTCATTGCAATAGCAATTTGATTATCACAATATATAAGAATTGCAGAATACTCTAACCCATTATCCAGTAATTGATTCTTCATCCATAGAATTTGAGCACAACAACTTCCTGCAGCAATATATTCAGCTTCTGCAGTTGATGTGGAAATGAACTTTTGTTTCTTGCTAAACTAACAAACCAATCTGCCACCAAGAAATTGGCAGTTCCAGAAGTGTTTTTCAACCAATCTGCCACCAAGAAATTGGCAGTTTCAGAAGTGTTTTTCCTGACTATTTTACATCCTGCAAAATCATCATTTGAATATCCAATTAGCTTAAAGTCTAAATCTCTAGGATATCATAATCCAAGATTTATGGTGCCTTTGAGATATTTAAAAATTATTTTCACAGCTAATAGATGTGGTTCCCTTGGATTATCTTGGAACCTTGCACAGAGACATGTAGCATACATGATATCAGGTCTACTAGCAGTCAAGTATAGGAGTGAGCCAATCATACCTCTATAGATAGTTATATCTACTGATGAACCAGTATTTGAATCTAACTTGGTTGTAGTGGCCATTGGAGTTGTTGCAGCTAAACTATCTTGCATTGCAAATCTTTGGAGCAAATTCTTGGTGTATTTGGATTGATTTATGAAGATCCCTTCATCAGTCTGCTTTACTTATAAACCCAGAAAATAACTCAATTCTCCCATCATACTCATTTGATATCTTGACTATATTATGCAAACTTCTCACAGAGTTTATCATTAGTAGACCCAAAAATGATATCATCAATATGTATATGTACTAACAACAAGTCCTTACCATGGTATTTATAAAATAAAGTTTTATCAATTGTACCTCTTGTGAAACCACTTTCTAATAAAAATAGAGCAAGTATTTCATATCAGGCCCTTGGAGCCTGTTTTAGTCCATAGAGAGCTTTATCCAGTTTATAGACATGATCAGGATATTTTGGATCAATGAACCCCGGAGGCTGTTCAACATAAACTTCCTCTTCAAGTTCACCATTTAGAAATGCACTCTTCACATCCATTTGGAACACTTTAAACTTCATGTGAGCAGCATAGGCTAAGAAAATTCCGATTGCCTCAAGCCTTGCAACTGGAGCAAAAGTCTTATCATAATCAATGCCTTCTTGCTGTGAATAGCCCTTTGCAACCAGACTTTCTTTGTTTTTTGTAATAATGCCCTCACTATCAGTTTGTTTCTGAACACCCACTTTGTATCAATAATTGATCTGTTCTTTGGTCTTGGCACAAGAGTTTAGACTTTGTTTCTTTCAAATTCATTAAGCTCCTCTTGCATGGTTGTAACCCAGTCACCATCTTGAAGAGCTTCTTCCACTTTCTTTGGTTCAGTTTGAGATAGAAAAGAATGGCAGAGATACTCATTTTGAGTGGCTTTTCTGGTTCTTACACCATTATCAGGATTTCCAATGATCAAGTCAGGTGTGTGTGACTTAGACCATTTTCTTGCAGATGTGAGTTGACTCTTTGAAGTAAAACCTCCCCCTTTATCCATTAACTCTCTAGTGTCTCTTTGGCTTGTACCACTATTGTGACGGACCCACTAATACTAACTAGCAATAATAGTAATAGAGATAAACAAAGCAGTAAAGGACTATAACTAGTTAATTAATATTACAGTACCATAAATCCAAGTCCCCGAATCCACAGGTAAGAGTTTGAATAACATCTAAACAACTAATAATACAAAAGCCTAATATCCAAAGTCAAATACATCTACCAATTTTAAATTCCCAAAAGTTCTCTAAACATCTTCGGGCTTAACTGAAGGGATAACATCAATAACAATATTAATGAGCAAAACGCTCAGCAAGTGAATAATAGGTTATAATAGTTAATCATATACTCAATAAAACAATAACAGAAGGTAAATCAACAATAAAAATTATTCAAGTAAAGTTCAGGATTTTAATAAGTGAATGAAATTGAAATCACACAGCGCTATGATCAATGAGGGGTGATCAGCCCACATCAAAGCTCTGAACCACACAATAAGTGATTCACAACCATTGAGGATCATCGGCACACATTGGCCATATAAAACCATCAGGCTCCCTGCTACTGAGGTTTCAAAACTTTAACAGTGATTGGCATCTCAGTCTTATTATTTCATTCAATTCCTTTTTTTTAATAACTCATTTCAATTTAAAAGGGGTTCTTGATCAAGGGTAATATAACAAGGGGTTGGTAATGACAAAGCTCAAATGAGAGGATGATAATAGCATTTGGGTTTCCAAAGGAAATGAATCTAATGTATGAGGGTTTTGGGTTCCACTGGATATATTAAGGAACTATTTGTAGGGGGTATTCACAGAGATACGAGGTAATATGTGAGGAAAAAGGGTTCAATTCAAGTATGGAAGCGATTAACTAAGTTCAAGATCCAATTATTGAGTGATGTTAGGGACTAATCAATGTTATTAAATGATAGTCATACATTCACAGGGTGTTCAATCACAAGAAACAGAATTATAAAGATAAGTTGAGAGTTCACTTGCCTGAAATACGCTTACTGAGTACTTGAATGGATTCGTCTAGGGGCTCCTTTCCTGGCCTCCTACTTGAACGTATAATAAATAGTATCCTCGTCACAAGACCATTACTCTTGATCCTCCTTTACAGACCTCAACACAATCTAAATTTAGTAAGGCACACTTGTGCCTCACCTCACAAGACTCACATAACTAATGCATACTCTAAACTCTTTCCGGATGCACGCCTTGGTACCACTTGTGTGCCTTGACACAATTGTACATTTTTACCTTTGGCCTTCACGTAATTATGATTTCTACAGACTCTTATGACATAATGCAACTCCCAAACTTGACTTGACATCAAGGCCTCACTCATAAAGCACTTAAACACAATACAATCCTTATAGGCTTCCTAATGCAACTCTTATAGTGACTCTCGGGTGTTTTGGTGGAAATGGGGTATCTCCACCTTGGGCCTTCACTCCAAACCAAATCTATGAGGTTCCTAAGACTCTAAACTAACTCGTAAAGTTGTAATGACTCAAAAACCTCACTTGGGCCTCCCTAGGCCTCAAGTGGAAGTTGACATAAATCTGCCTTCCCTGATTTCCAAACTGGCTTATTTTTACCAACTTAAAACTCACTTAAATTGTTCAATTATTGATTTTAATGACTTTTTATGCTTCCCAAGACTTCTTTATACTATTATAAACCAAGTCTCAATGAATGTCTATCCTAAAATATGGTTATAATGGGTCAAATATGGACTTGTACCAAATCTGCCATGTTTTGAGTTCCTCTCGGTTTTGTGCTTGTGCACCTAACTAAATGCATGATTTTACCCAATCTAAAGCTTCTGGACTCAATTACATACCAATTCCTAACTCCACTGAACTTGGGCCTAACAAGGCCTCACAAATGCATGCCTAAAATGACCTAAACTTCTAGTGCTAAAATCTGTCCAAATAGGACTAATGCATCCCTTCCACCTTAACTCTCATCTTACCCATCAAAACTAATGAACAAACCAACAACCAAACCTAATATCATGCTAAAACCTACTGACCTATAGTGAACAAGGTTGATTTACAACTTTATTTAGCAAGCAATAAATTATAAGGACAAGCAAAGTAACACCTCACAAGACAAGCCATTACTTAGTCATTTTTAAAGCAACAATTCGAACTACACATGCATGAAGACATCATGACACCTACTAACCTTAAGCTCTTATCATCATATACATTCTGAACTAGCATTTAATCAAAATAAACATGGCATGCAACTTACGAAAATCAAGTATCAAGAGGTTAAAAGATCAACTACAATAGTACTATCATGATCTCGAGTTTTAAGCCAAAAATTCGAACTATGCACTTAGGTTAATCACTTGATACCTACTGATTTTAATCTCTTCTAGTCATGACATAATTAAACTATCATTTTAACACATAATTCATGGCATGCACCTCATAAAAATCAAGTATCAAGGCTCAAAGCAAACAAGTATGGTTTCATAGTCTAAATTCGCTTGTAAATCAACATGCAAGGGTAAATTTTGACATGCAAGGGCTATAACTAACATGCTACTCTTAAAACTTAATATACGTGAAGAAATACATAGCATTCAAGAGTTTAAACATTATAATTCATCATTTTTAGAAGCAAAAACGGTTTATAAGTAACATGCAAAGTCATTTTCATAGAAATTTCTAAAGAACAATCCATATACATTCGGCTCTTTTAATAAATCATTGCCAAATGCTATGAACAAGATTATGACTTAGAAAGTTGAAGTAAAAATACTTCTCCAAGATCATATCAATTCCATATCTTTAAGCCCTTATGATTTTAGTCCTTAAATCCATGAGAATTCAAGGCCTAAATCTTGGCTACAAGAACACATCAACACATAATAAAACATATCTTTTATGAGCCAAAATTTTCAACTATAAATGTGGGAATATTAGTGAATTAGCTCCTTGATCAAAGTGTTTGAGAAAGAAGAAGAAAAAATTGAAAGAAGAGGGGGAGGGGGAGCTTCGGCCGAGAGGGAGAGAAAGGGGAGGGGAGGGAGTGAAGTGGGTGTGCAAATGAGAGAGTGTAGCTTGTGTTTTTGGGTTTTGATGTGTTAAAATGGTAGTGGAATGGATAAATGACTTATATGCCCTTCCTACAAGCTTAAGACATTTTTGCATGCAAGGGTAGATGAGTATTTTACTTGGTCAAAGTGAGTGAGTGGGGTTGGAAATGACGGTCCTATCCTTAGTCTCTTTTATAAGGGATTTTGCCTGCAAGGGTACATTAGTAATCTAGTAATCATTTTTCTAGAATTAAAAGTATGCTTAAAAAGAATAAATTTTAATAAATAAAGTACACTTCCATAAACCACAATAAACCACAAAAATTATATCATAAATTACTTTAAGATTTTAGAAATTTTATAAGATTATTTTCAAGAAATTTGAATAATAATAATTTTTTAAAAGAATTTTCTTTATAATAATACTTCTATAACAAGCCACATAAAAATACAATTTAATTAGATTTTAATGCAAATAAAGTTGTAAAAATATAATCTAGCATTATACCAATTTATCTAATCGCATAAGCACAGAATTTCCATATCCAAATATTTGTACAAAGATTCGAATCGTCACAAAAGAAAATATATTCATATTTACTTAATTCACATAATCGCTGGAAAGCAACATTTAGAAACTTATGTACTCATAATACTGCACAGTAATGCCACATCACAGATTTTATAATATCATAATATTTACAGACATTACAACCTTCCCCCCTTTAAGGATTCTGTCCCCAGAATCTAAGCAAACAGATGAGGATACTCATCTATCATATCACTTTCTAATTCCCATATTGATTCTTCAACTTTGGGATTCCTCCATAAAACTTTAACTAAAGGAACTATCTTATTCCTTAACACTTTATCCTTTCTATCTAGAATGCTAACAGGTTGCTCGACATAAGATAAATCTGGCTCAATCTCCACTGGTTCATTCTCTATGATACATTTGGTGTCGGGGTTGAACTTCTTAAGCAATGATACGTGAAAAACATTGTGAAGGTGCTGCATTTGAGACGGTAAGGCCAACTCTTACACCACTCTTCCAACTTTACACAAAATCTCAAAAGGTCCGATAAATATTGGACTCAACTTTCCTTTCTTTCCAAATCTAGTTATCCCTTTCCATGGCGACACTTTCAACAGAACGGTTTCTCCTATTTCATACTCTACATTCCTTCTGCGCGGATCAACATACTTTCGTTGTCTATCCTGAGCTGCGATCAATCGATTTCGAATCAAATTTACCGCTTCTTTCGTTTGCTGAATCAGTTCGGGGCCAATTACCTTTCGCTCTCCGACTTCATCCCAACATATGGGTGATCTACACTTCCTTCCATAAAGAGCTTCGTACGGGGGCATTCCAATACTGGAATGAAAGCTATTGTTATACGAAAACTCTACTAAAGGTAGGTGATCGTCCCAATTTCCTTTAAAGTCTAAGGTACAAGATCTCAACATGTCTTCTATGGTCTGGATCGTGTGCTCACTCTGTCCATCCGTCTGTAGGTGATAGGCAGTGCTCATTTTGAGTCGAGTTCCTAAATGTTCTTGAAATTGCTTCCAAAATCTAGAGTGTCACGCCCCCAACTTGAACAGCAAAATAAATATTGCTATTACAAAATTTTAAAAGAAATAACACAAACCAAAATCCAAGATCTTACAGTTTAGGGTTTGGAACAGCCCAACACTACCAACTATTACATCTGATTTTGAATACCGAGTCCTCACACAACTATTATCACTTATTCTACCTGAGCTCGAACATAAGCATCAGCATCACAGGTCTTACGGGCAGTCTGCTTGAATCTAACCATAGCTGCTAGCTGTAATATCAGGGTAAAGCAAGAAGTGAGCCAAATGCTCAACAAGTGCTAACAGTACGATACAAAACATAAATCGAGATATACATTAAAGAATGACAATGGAAAGACATAACCAATGATAACGAGAGATAAAACTATGTGAGATGGCATCATTTTGCTTGTATCAAAACAATTTTAAAATCATGTCTTAATCAAAATCATTTTATGACGCTACGGATTACAGCCGGTGATCAGCCGCGAAGTAATCCCGAACCTCTCTGGGTTCTAAAATATTAATGGGAATCCCTAGGCAACTTTTAAGCCTAATATAAGTATGGAAAGGACTCGCATCTCAGTCTATATCCACTATTCAAAGAAAACATTTATCCCCCTTTGGGACTAAAAACCCACATTTTATTTATTTCAAAAACTGATGTCGAACTATAACAAAATCTCTTTTAACAGTAAACATTTTTATCAAGGGATTATAGATCAACTCGAAACACGGGAAATATGGTACTAAATCTCAGGGCCATGATTCACAAAACTTTACTCTGTTAGGGTAACTAAAAGGTTTTCATATGTCAAAACTTGGACAAGAAAATTTAGTGAGGCTTAATGGATAATATGAAGGGGTAATGCCAAACTGGGCTTAAAGCAATGGTTTCTCGTCAAGGTACAGGTGTTGGATCATCAAGAAGATAAGCTTCATGAATACTATGGGTGTTAAGGTATGAAGAAATGATCTCTAGGTCAGGATATATCAGAGTTGTCAAGCTTTAGGATAAGAAAGAGGGGTATCAATCAATGAGGAATCACTTTGGTAAATATCTGGCTTTCAGGATTCAAGGTAAGTTTCTATAGGGATTCAAGTATCAGGATGAGATATTAATACTTAGGAATCATCAGCATGCTAATCAAGAGGATCAATCAAGTAATATAACAACTCTTCATTTTATCATGGCATTTAACTATCATGAAAAGACTTTTGAACTACTTGTAATACGTACTCGAGGGTTCATGGCATCCCTATATAACTCAAAGATAAACAAAAGATACGCTTGATTTAAATATATCAAAATAACTTAGGGTAATTGCATCGATATATATGAACTATTTACAGTAAATACAAAGGTCAAGTTGAATCACTTGCCTTGAGAAAGGCTGGTCTGGTCTGACTGGTAGGAGCAACAACTGGAGCTTCACTCGACCTTTATGGCAAGTTTTCCCTCGTTTCGAGATCCTACATAAATAATAATAATCCTCGTTATAATATATTATTACCATCCTAACCTATTTACAACTCGAAATTAAACACGGATGGCACTTAGGCCTATACGCACTTAATTTATATTCACTTTTAAATTAAAATTGTACACACATAGCCACATATTCTCATATCATATCTTAATACCAAATAACACCATATATACCATAATGCAACACTAGGCTTGGATGATCTCAACTCACAACTTAAGTCACTTGGTCGCTAAACTAGACAAAGTCTCCTAATTTTGGCTTCCTAACTCGATGTGCCTTTACTAAACTATCCAAAACCTATTGACCCTCACTTGTGCCTTTTGCTCTACCGACCTTATACTATCTTACAACTATGGTGGTCAACCTAATGCTCACTCCTAAGTGTTCTAAAACTATGTGATAAGTGAAAGTGCTCACTGGTGCAAATTTCAGAATGACAACTATGGTTTCTTGAGTGCATTAGACACTCTTAAACTATAAGGTTTCCTTCAAAACTTTTACACAATACTCTCCTGACCTTAGGGCATCTCCCAAACTTGATGTGGCTCAAGGGCCTGGCTTGGGCCTTCTTGGGCCTAAGCTAAAAGTCCAAGGTTCCCCTATTTTTCTGGGCAGAAAACGCCCTGATTTGAATTAACTTGTGACACATGGTTCTAACTCATATCCTATGAACTATGGTTGGAAAAACTTCTTTGACACTCCCTCTAACTAAAGCCCAACAGGGCCTAATGAGGTCCTACCCATGACATAGTCAAATCTCCCCATTTCTAAGTTGCAACAAAACTGTCCCCTGCTGGACAGATTTTGTTATTCTACTTGTGCACCTAACCAAATGACATGCAAACCTCCGACCAACTCCTAAAACCTTTTATATACTCCCAATACTAACTTCTTGTGGCTTGGGCCTCAAAGTGAATATCAATGACATGGTCAAAACTCACTCTAAACCTCAGAGTTCTAAACTGATTTTCTGCAGAAACTATAACTCTCCTTTCTCCAAGGTTTTGACTTGACAAACTCAACTACCAACAACCCAATACTCAAACCAAGACTTAAACATGGTGATCTACTGAACTAACTCCCTTATACTCAAAATAATCTTGGTGGAGATCATCCTTACCTAAGGTGCAATCATGGCAAAATAAAAGAAATCATATTTCATAACTCACAAATCTTCATGCTTTTAAAACAACAAGATATGCATTTTTATTAAAATATAACCACGAATTATTACCATGCAACAAGAAGCATAAATCAATATTAACACATTATTCCTACTGAAATTAAGGCTCACTAACAAAATCTTTCCAAGTGATCAAAATCTTATAACATTCTAAAAGAAATCCACATGCATGCATGTCTTCGGGTTTTGCAAACCAAAACAACATATTTTCTACATATATTATATCATAAAATTGACATGCAAGCCTAGAATAAGCTATACCTAGATGATCAGTTAGCATGCAAAGAGTTTTATCAAATTTTCACCATAAAATTCAAGCCATTATCACATAAACATGCAAAAATTTGAATTAAGCAACAAGAATAGTCTTAAGGACCATTCATTCGGCTCCCATATGGTCATGGCCGAATGAAATAGATGGGAATGGCCATTTAATCATCAAGAGTTTCCCTCTCAAGACTTGGCACTTCTCCATTCCTTGTAGTCCTCTCAAAAACAACCCTAAACTCACAAGAATCAAGGTTGTATTTTGAGTTTCACTAGAACCTTTACATGCAACCTTTAAACTTAAACTTTCTACTCAAAACTCTTTGAAATATGAGTGATCATGGTATGGGAAGTAACATTTACTTGTATAAAGAGTGGAAGCTTGGTTGAGGAATGAAGAAAAATGGGGAGGGGGTGGTTCTCGGCTAAACCCGAGAGTGAGAGAGGGAGGGCCGATAGTGAGGGAGGAGGAGGGAGAGAAGAATGAGTGTGGTGTGGGTGATGAGTGAAAATGATCATGTCCTTGTTTGTTTTATGGTTTTTGTATTGGCAAAAGTGAGTGGAATTAGGAATTGACATGATTAGCCTTCCACTTGAACTTGGTTCAATTTGCATGCAAGGGTAAAGAAGGTATTTGGCTAGGAAATAATAGTTAGTGGGGTGGTTATTGACTCTTTAGCCCTTTTGAAATGTATGGAAGGAATTTGCATGCAAGGATAACTATGTAATTTGCTAATTATAACAAATAAAATTTGTAAAGATTTATTTTTATAAAATAAAACACAAGTTCAAAAATTATAAAATTTATACCATAAAATAACTTGGATTTTTAGAGACTTTATAAAATCATTTTCAAAATTTGTGAACAAAATACCTTTTAAAAGAAAATTTTTCCAAGGCTTAGAATATTCCTTATAAATCAAAAATGAGAGAAATAAATAATTTTTTTTTTTTGCTTTGAAAATTCATATACCACATAATGAAAATTTAAGACGCAGAAATTCTCATTCACACAAGCATACAATAGTTGAATATATTTGCATTCGGCTTTAATATTATACCAAATCCACAAATAATATTACATAAAATGCCGGTCGTAACATCCTCTCCCCCTTAAGGGATTCTGTCCCCAGAATCTAAGAGAACATATGAGGATACCGGGAACACATATCAGACTCTAACTCCCAAGTCGATTCTTCGACCTTAGGGTTCCTCCAAAGTACTTTCACTAACTTTACCGACTTATTCCTAAGACTCTTTACTTGCCAGTCGAGTATTTTGACAGGTTGCTCCACAAATGACAGGTCTGCCTGAATTTCTACAGGTTCATATTTTATCACATGGTTAGCGTCAGGATTGTACTTCTTAAGCAACGACACATGGAACACATTATGCACATGCTGATACTGAGGTGGTAAGGCCAACTCATAGGCCACATTTCCCACTTGACTCAATATTTCAAAAGGACCTATGTATCTAGGTGCTAACTTCCCTTTCTTGCCAAATCTAAACAACCCTTTTCTAGGTGACACCTTCAGCAACACAGCTTCACCAACTTGGTATCGAACATCCTTACGCGCTGGATCCGCATACTTCCTCTGTCTATCTTGAGCAGCAAGCAACCTTTTTTGAATTAACTTGACCGAATCATGCAACTGTTGTACCAATTCCGAGCCGAGAATTCTTCCTTCTCCTACTTCATCCCAACTTGTTGGTGATCTACATTTTTGCCCGTACAAAGCTTCGTATGGTGGCATGCCGATACTGGAATGATAGCTGTTATTGTAAGAGAATTCAATCAACGGCAAGTGATCGTACCAACTTCCTGCAAAATCGATTGCGCAACTGCGCAACATGTCTTCGATTGTTTGAATTTTCCTTTCACTCTGGCCATCAGTCTGCGGGTGGTACGCCGTGCTCATATTCAACTTTGTGCCCAGACATTCCTGAAATTGCTTCCAAAATCTCGAGTTAAATCGGGGATCTCTGTCTGAAACTATTGATACGGGTACTCCATGCCTCAGTACGATTTCGCGCACGTACAGATGAACCAACTTGTCCAATGACGACTTCTCGTTTATTGGAAGGAAATGCGCCGACTTCGTAAGACGATCAATTATAACCCATATTGCGTCATGCCCAGATTTCGTTCGCGGTAGTCCTACTATAAAGTCCATAGCGATATTTTCCCATTTCCATTCTGGAATCTTCAGGGGCTGAATTAATCCGCTTGGTCGTTGATGTTCTGCCTTCACCTTCTGACAAGTATAACACTTCGCAACCCATTCTGCCACGTCTCGCTTCATATTTGGCCACCAAAAGTTCTTCTTTAAGTCTCGATACATCTTGGTGCTTCCCGGGTGGATTGAAAATTTCGAATTATGGGTTTCATGGAGAATCTCATTCTTTAATTCAGGTACATGAGGAATCCATATTCTAGAAGAGAACCTTAGTATCCCTTGCTCATCCCTTCGAGTATTAATCTCCTCTCCAGATAACTGATTCTTCTCTTTCTCCATTACTTCTTCTTGACATTTCTTTATCTTTTCTACTAGTGTTGGCTGAAAGGTCATTGCACGACAAACTTCCTTGACTTTTCCGCAAGCACAAAGTTCCAGTTCAAATCTCTTGATTCCTTCAGATAACTATTTTGATGTTATCATCATATTCAGTCTCTCCTTCCTACTCAGAGCATCGGCCACAACATTCGCCTTTCCAGGATGGTAATTTATCAAACAGTCATAGTCCTTGATCAATTCCAGCCATCTCCTCTGCCTCATATTGAGCTCTTTCTGAGTAAAAATGTACTTTAAACTCTTGTGATCCGTGTAGATTTCACACTTCTCTCTGTAGAGGTAATGTCTCCAAATCTTAAGTGCAAACACTATGGCGGCTAGTTCTAAGTCATGCGTCGGGTACTTTAACTCATGTGGTTTTAACTGTCTTGACGCATATGCGATCACTTTACTGTGTTGCATCAACACACAACCCAAACCCTTATGTGAAGCGTCGTTGAAAATTACAAAGTTCCCTTGATCGTCTGGAAGTACCAACACCGGAGCTGTTACCAACTTCTGCTTCAATTCTTGAAAACTATCCTCATTCTGCACTCCATTCAAACTTTTGATTCTTTCCGGGTAACTTGGTCAATGGCGTGGCGATCTTCGAAAAATCCTTGACGAATCTTCTATAGTATCCGGCCAATCCTAGAAAACTTCACACTTTCGTAGGAGTCCTTGGCCTCTCCCAACTCATAACTGCCTCAATTTTTGCCGGATCCACTTTAACTCCCTCAGTTCCAATGACATGCCCCAAAAATTGAACTTCCTTTAACCAAAACTCACATTTGGTAAACTTGGCATACAACTTCTCTTGACGAAGTATTTCCAATGCTATCTAGAGGTGCTGCTTATGTTCTTCTGCCGACTTAGAATAAATAAGGATGTCGTCAATGAATACCACGACAAATTTGTCCAAATACTTCTTAAATACTCGATTCATCAGATCCATAAATACGGCCGGAGCGTTGGTCAATCCAAAAGGCATTACTAGGAATTCATAATGCCCATATCTGGTCCTGAATGCGGTCTTGGGAATATCTTCTTCCTTGATCTTTAATTGATGGTATCCCGATCTCAAATCAATCTTCGAAAAGCATTTTGCTCCCTTCAACTGATCAAAAAGGTCATCTATCCTTTGTAGCGGGTAGCGGTTCTTGATCGTTACCTTATTCAACTCCCGATAGTCTATGCATAATCGCATACTCCCGTCTTTCTTCTTTACAAATAGAACGGGTGCTCCCCATGGCGACGTACTTGGCCGTATCACTCCCTTATCCAACAATTCTTGTAGCTGGCTTGCCAACTCTTTCATTTCTGCTGGTGCCATCCTATATGGGGCCTTTGAAACTGGTTCCGTGCCTGGAGCAAGGTTGATCTCGAACTCGATTTGTCGATCTGGTGGTAAGCCTGGTAGTTCGTCGGGAAACACATATGGGAACTGGTTAACTATAGGGATATCTTCCATGCTGGGGCTGCCTTTTTCCGAATCTACTACATAAGCTAGGAACGACTCACAACCTTTTCTAAGTAGCTTCTTAGCCTGAACAATTGTAAGAAATAGTTGCTCTTGCCTCTGCCCCTTAAATACTACCTTCTCTCCACTCTTCGTCTTTAAATACACCTTCTTAGTCTTACAATTAATCTGAGCACTATTTTCTCCTAACCAATCCATTCCTAAAATTATGTCAAACTCTCCCAACTTGAAGAGTATCAAGTCGGCTGAAAACTTATACCCCGAAATATCGATCTCACACTTTGGACAAAATTGATTCACATGAATCTTCTCTTGGTTCGCAATTACCACATTTACTACCTCACTCATAATCATTTTATCACATTGGAGCTTATCAACAAAAGTTTCTGATATGAAAGATCTTGTTGCTCCCGAATCAATCAATACTTTAGCTTTGACATTATTGAGTAAAAGTGTACCTGCTATCACCTCCGAATTTTGAACAGCATCCTTCATCTTCAGAACAAATGTCCTTGTTGTTGCTTGCGGGGTTGGTGTAGGTGGTGGAGGTAATGCCAATACCTCGGCTGGCACACTTGCACTAGTACTTGCCACATTCATCAGAGCTTTGACTGGTCTGGTTGCCTTGCACTCCCTAGCTATGTGTCCAGTCTTCCCACACTTGTAACACGTAACTCCTGGCTTTGGCATCTTGCACTTATTTGCCAAATGTCCCTTCTGATTGCACCTATAGCATGTCATGCTCAGCTTATTACACACTCTGGGGTGCCTTCTTCCACAGTGCTTGCATTCTGGCCTCTGGAACCTGTTTTCTCCAACTTGCCCTTGGCTTGCCTGATTGTTCCCCTTCGATTCTTGCCTTTTACCCAAATTTCCTTTCTTTTGAAAATTTCCGCCCTTCTGGAAACTAATCCTCTTTACATTCCGATCTTGTGAACTTCCTGCTTCAAACTTTTCTCCATAAAAGGGAACCTTCCTCTTCTTGTTATCCCTTTCCTTCTTTGACTGCGTCCCATTATTCTCAATCAGAGCAGCTTTCTGTACTACTCCCGCGTAAGTTTCAAGCTCAAACATAGCCACTTTATCTCTGATCCAAGGCTCCAATCCTTGCTGAAATTTCTTTGCTTTTTCCTCCTCAGTGCTGGTATACTTTGTCACAAACCTTGACAACTCAGTGAACTTCTTCTCATACTCCAATACAGTCATGTTCCCTTACTTCAACTCAAGAAATTTTAGCTCCATCTGATTCTGCATGTACTTAGGGTAATACTTGTCCAGAAATAACTTCTTAAATCTCTCCCAAGAAACCTGCTGAGTGACTTCCATAGCTTTTACTGATTCCCACCAATAGATGACTTCTCCCTTCAAGAAGTAAGTAGCATACGGCGTCTTCTGATCGTCTCCTAACTGTACCAACTCAAAAGCCCTTTCCATCTCCTTGATCCATGTGTTAGCTATCACTGGATCAGTGATATCATGAAATGCAGGTGGATTCACATTCTGAAAACCCTTGAAAGTGATAATTTGTCTAGGTGGTACTGGTGGTTCAGGTGGTTGGTGTGGCTCACGGTTATCTTGGTTTTCAATTCGTTGTTGAAGAGTTAGTTGTTGTTGAGCTATATCATTGGTTTGTTGTTGCAAAGCTTCCAGTATTCGAAGAATATTTGGGTCTGTGGTAGATGTGGTTGTTGGGTTCTTCTTTTTGGGAGGCATGATCCTGAAATAAGAGTTGTGTCAAAACAGATACGAATGATAAAAATGTAAAATAACAGTTGAGAGCAAATGGAACAATAGCACATAATTATTGAAATTTTAAAGGTCACAATACATAGGATTAGGACAAAGTCTGATTCTAGGAATAACAGGCTTATTTAAAGGAAATAACGGAAACAACTCGGGATTCCACAGAGTATGATGGTACAACAACATGAAAGGTAAATGGAAAGAACTAAGGCTCCACTCCATCTGAACGGGGCTTGGTAGTCTTTTCCTCTCGAAGTGTCTTCACAATGCTCTGGAGCTCATCCGCCACCATCTGAATGACATACTGGCTGGTGCGGTCCCGGTGCGCTGGCATCTCCTCAAGCTTAGTGTTGACGTACTGAACCAAGGTCTCAAGTCTCGCAGTCATCTACTCCTTGGGCTTCCCTTCGAAGTTTCGGCTATCCGGATACACGTTCTTCAGTCGGTCTATCAGTCGGTCGTACTTGCCCTGAAGCATGTCGAACTCGCGTCTCAACTCAGCATACACCGTGAAAGCAATAGTGTCGTCCGAACCGGAGGATGACGAGGAATGCGCCCTTTGCTGACAACCAATAAGAGGAGTATTAATAATAAATTTATTTATCCTACTCTCTAGCATATTATCTATATCCTACACACATAACCTATAACCTATTTGGGCTGTCCAGGGACTCTAAACCGTAGCTCTGATACCAAAACCTGTCACACCCCCAACTTGAACAGCAAAATAAATATAGCTATTACAAAATTTTAAAAGAAATAACACAACCAAAATCCAAGATCTTACAGTTTAGGGTTTGGAACAGCCCAACACTACCAACTATTACATCTGATTTTGAATACCGAGTCCTCACACAACTATTATCACTTATTCTACCTGAGCTCGAACATAAGCATCAGCATCACAGGTCTTACGGGCAGTCTGCTTGAATCTAACCATAGCTGCTAGCTGTAATATTAGGGTAAAGCAAGAAGTGAGCCAAATGCTCAACAAGTGCTAAGAGTACAATACAAAACATAAATCGAGATATACATTAAAGAATGATAATGGAAAGACATAACCAATGATAACGAGAGATAAAACTATGTGAGATGGCATCATTTTGCTTGTATCAAAACAATTTTAAAATCATGTCTTAATCAAAATCATTTTATGACGCTACGGATTACAGCCGGTGATCAGCCGCGAAGTAATCCCGAACCTCTCTGGGTTCTAAAACATTAATGGAAATCCCTAGGCAACTTTTAAGCCTAATATAAGTGTGGAAAGGACTCGCGTCTCAGTCCATATCCACTATTCAAAGAAAACATTTATCCCCCTTTGGGACTGAAAACCCACATTTTATTTATTTCAAAAACTGATGCCGAACTATAACAAAATCTCTTTTAATAGTAAACATTTTTATCAAGGGATTATAGATCAACTCGAAACACGGGAAATATGGGACTAAATCTCAGGGCCATGATTCACAAAACTTTACTCTATTAGGGTAACTAAAAGGTTTTCATATGTCAAAACTTGGACACACTACTAGAAATTTGTCAATAGACATCGCTTATTAGCCGATGTCTATTTAAAATCCAAGCGATGTCTTTGCATGCGATGAGAAAGGTAGGTGCATTACACATCGCTTATTAGCCGATGTCTATACACAGTTTAGACATCGTTTTTCTTAACAATGTGATGTATTTTTCTTCAATGTATACCTTCACTATGGTTTCAGTTATTCATTCATATGTCATGTATATCATTTTAAACTTATCACATATAAAGCAATATGATACATTAACATCGAAAAACTTGTTAAACTGATGTGTAACTTAACATATTACATCTGTCTTTTATCAGAAGCGATGTCATACCTTTCTTTTTTTAATGAAACTGATGTCTTTGTGTGTGTTTAACATCAGTTCTTTCAAAATGTGATATCTATTATATTGTTTTACATCAGTCATTTCTTGTGAGCTGATATATGTGTCTGCTTATGACATCAGTTTATTGTATGAAATGTCTTATTTGACTACATTTTACATCAGTTATTTTGTTCATGAAGTGATGTTTGTTTATTTTTTTTATTCATGAATCCCTTATTTCAATCAAATGCCCAAAACCCAAACAAGAGTCATTCAAAAACATACCAACTGCCGTTTTACCATTCCAAAACTAACCAAACCAAACCAAAAAAAACGCAAAAACAAACATACATTCATTGATTTACCATAGATTATACCAATTACGTACATATATCCACCACCAACCAAACTTCATAATCCAAACAAACTACATAACTGCAAAAGCAAGTACTAGACATCCACCATCGATCATTTACATAGTTCATCCCAAACAGAAATACATCTGCTAAACCAGCTGAAGCTCTTCTAAAATTTAACAGCTGCTAAACCAGCTGAAGCTCTATATAAATTAAACATGAGTTGAGATGAAACCTCGGCAGCAGCAAATCTCATCTTTGCTTCATCTAGCTCTTTCTGTGATCCCCTGGACGATACCCAGATAGACTGCAACAGAAGTTTTTTTTAAAAAAACATGAGCTTTACTAGACTATTCACAATATCTTAAGCATCTCAAATATTTGCAGAATTCTGAAGATCCAGTGTGGACTATATGTATACAATTGATTAGAGAACTCTTAGAATGTAACTTATCATATAATTATTGTATCATTCAACTCAAGATGTTCATATTTCTATGTTATGCAAACAGCTAGATCAAATATGAAGAATTCCAAAAAGATTATGATATAGGGGAGAGTCTACCTGTATGGAAAGGACAGCAGCAATTGTTAAGATCTCCTCGGAACATCCAAGCTCATCTGAAGCTAAGATCATTTTTGAGATCATTGGTTCCTACATAAAGTTAAATATTTTGAGTACTAGAAATCATGAAATCGGTATAAATTCTATTTACTATATGGCTAGGTAGGTGGTTTTGCACTTGGATAACAGAGAGAAGTGCAGAAATTATACCTGGCATCTCATGTGTGTGTGCTCAGGAAGAAAGATAAAATTATTCAATTTTTTAAAAGAAAGATATACTGCAACATACTAATGGAATTTCAGCTATTTGGAAAGCAGCTGGTGAAGTAAGTTTGGCATCATCATCAATTACACCAAGAGAATACAGCACTTCAAGTGCTCTGATCATAGCTTTAGGCGATGGTGATGCAGGCTAATCGAAGCCTAGGATATTATCTATGCCCAGCGCTTTTAACTGAGATGAATACAATATAGTGAATTCTAAGGATCCCCCGTTCCAAGAAGTATTTACAAAGAGAGATCATTGACGAATTAAGTTTAACATTCCATGCAAGAATCTTAGATGTTTATACAGGAAAGGAATATTAAAATTATGAAAAGAAACACTATATTGCACTTAACATGAGGTGATTTGTTACACAGGCATAGAAGAATTAATTATTATGCAACATGAGGTGACACAGGCAAGGAGTACATCATAAGATACAGTTCCGACAACTTTGAGCATGGGTTGGAACCTTAATTTCTATCTTATTTGACCAAAACAATATAGTGGTTTTACAATATATCAGTAGCTTCCATGCATTAATGTTAAACAGTACAGGATTACTCCAATTTCAAGCGTAATTTCGAAAGAAATTTCAAGACATCACCCTATTGTTTATAAGGTAATATTATTGATATTTGTAACTTGTAAGTATCTAGATACACTATTGAAACAGAAGACACTCCCTTCCACAACCCTTTCCATAAGCAAATGATACTCAAAAGTCAAACATGTGAGTGGATATTGTTCAAAGAATGATAGAACAAATAATTTAAACATAATACGCTTACAGGCATATTGCATACAGATTATAACTGTTATGCAAGCAAATTCTTACAGCTTCCACATTCAAGAACGTAATAGGGTACACACCTGAATCACTGAGGAAACAAGACTTGTTCTCTGAATCTCTGAAATCCCCTCTGTAGAAAATTCATTGACATAATACTCCTCTGTGTAGAGCCTAATATCGTATAGCTCAAATTAATATTATTCAACAAAGTCTTGCTCTCCAGCAAAATCAAAACAAAAACTTAATAAATTTACGAACAAGAACTCATGCAGTGATATTTGAGAAGAATGCCGAAGATGAATTATAATTAAATTCTACCATCCATTTTCAATAAAAAAAACACCAAAGAGGTGGAACTTGGACATAATTGCAATAAAAAACAACAGAGATATCCAGTGCCAGAGATAAGCTCAAAAAGTAGAAAGATAAAGACATGCATATACATATGAAAGCGTAAACCATTAAAATCTTCTTGATAATTAGAATAGATAATAATAATAGGCACAACTTCTAAAAAGAAACTGTTGTCAATAAAATGAGAACTTCTCAGTTCAGCACCTATAACATTTTCCAGGACGTACTCTTCCTGCCCTTCCAGCTCTTTGCCTAGCTGATGCTTTTGATATTTGTGCTACTATCAAATTTTCAACATCTGTAATCTGTAAAGTTGTAATCAGAGTTATGTTAAAAATCAAAGACAATGCTGCATATTTAAATATAATTTCATATATGATATATCACAACCAGAAACTGGAGATTACTCTAAGCAAATTTGTAACCAAAAGAAACCTACTGCCCAAAATGCAATATACTACATTTGAACTCTTAATGGCCATGTAGCATCTTTTCGACACTGACACAAACTGAATTATTCTGCCTAGGAAAACTAAGAATATCTGAATACATGATTTTAAGATTATAATATGAATTAGTAAACAGACTAAACACAAATATATTTACAAACAACACAAACACAAATATATACAAGCACTTGTTATTACATGTAAATCCGTATTTTAACTACACATACAACACATGCAACAACTACACATTTCAATTTCACATGCATACATACTACTACACAAATAGATATATACAGCCCAAACATATATAAATAGATATGTAAAGAAGAATATACCTAACAAAGCAAGCTCCAAAATCCCAAAAAACATAGCAACAAACTCCAAGACCAAAATCCAACTTAATTAGCTCCGAAATTTAAGCTTTAATAAACCCTTAGCTACAAGATTTAGCTCCAAGAAACTCTACTCCTCACCTTAAACTTCAACGAACACACTTAACTCCTTAATCTTCGAATCTGTCACAAAAATTGAAACAAATGAGAAAAAAAACATTTAAAAGAAAGACAGTAAGAAATTAAGAGATGAGTTGAAGAAATTGAGAGGTTTAATTGGAGATTCAAGGTCTAATCGGAAAGGGGGAAAGACAGTAAGCATACATTTGAGAGTTCTAGGTTTAGCAGTCGAGAGAGAAAGGGGGAATGAGTGAATGAGTTTTTGTTTTTGTTTTTGTGGAGATTGTAATTTTTTGTTTTTATTTTGATTTTGATTTATTTTTAATTTATGTTATAATGTTATTAAAGTGAATGAGTGAATAGGCGGGATGGGGAAATATACTAAGGGGGGAAAAAATTTGGCTAAGGGCGGGGAGCAAAAGGGAGAAGCATCGGGCTCTAATTTTTTAAAATTGAGCTTAGACATCGGTTATTATGTCAACCGATGTTAAAAAGAAATTGGACATCGGTCTATATGTTAACTGATGTGACATAGTTTTTAAAAGAACAACTTAGACATCACTTGTAATAACCCCAATTTTTGGAAATTTTTGAGACCCTTATGAATAGTGTTTTTGCTGAATGAGAAAACTTTTCATGCCACACTATGTAGGGGTTCTGTTATGGATATTCTGAGATTTTATTAGTACTCTATATGGTATATAAGTGTATGTAAAGATCGTCAGAATCCAATTCCGAACACTTTGATTTTTCCCGAAAATCTACCAGATACAGAAATAATTGAGTATAAGGTAACAGAATAAAAAGGATTTAAATTCAAGGATTATAAGAGAGGATCATGAAAGGAATATAATGTATTGAGAAATGTTAAAGAAACCTAAGTAATAAGATCCCGGGTATGATCCCTCAAACGATAAACGAAAACAAAAGTTAAGCGAACCGTATAACAGATCAGCGGTCATTAGGCAAGCAATTAGGAGTTAATCAAGGAGGTTAGGGATGATGATGTCATCAAACCAACAAGGTGTGGACAAGTGGAAGCATTATGACATGTGCAAGATGACATAAGCATGACAAGGGGTTTTGTTTTGTTGGTTGATTTTGGGCCATGTAAATTTACCATGGTAAAAAGCTAAAACATTTTCCAAGGCCAAAAAGGAGAAGCAACCAAGCAAATATCATAAAACACAAAAGTTAGAAGTTGACTTTCCCATTTCAAGAAGAAAGCTCTCGGCTAAAACAAACCCAGCAACTTCAAACTGCCATATCTCCTTCAATACTCACTCAAATATTGTGTTCTATAGCTCGTTGGAAAGGTATTGAGATTTCCTACAACTCTTGTTCACAAGTCTCTTCCAAATAAGTAAGGTAAGACCCTCATTTTTACAGTTCTTTAAATCGGACTTTTAGAAACTTCAAAGCCTAACTTTGTGTTCTTGATTTTTTTGGAAAGATCAAGTTTGTAGGAGGCTCCCTAAGGCTTCCTAGCAACTTAACACCTCCCAAGGAAGGTATAAATCTTCACACCCTTTAGTAATAAGTTTGAATGTTGAAGTTTGGAGATGGTTTGGATGGATGAGTACTAATTTGAATGATAAGCATGATTCGAGCTTAATTGTTAAGTAGTTTAGTTGAATTTGGAGATATTATAATATATTATTGGATTGAGATCCTTGAGCTTATTATGACTGAAATCAGTAGCATTGATGTGTATCTTGAGTTGTTGTTGATTGGTAGTTGGATTGATATGATTTGGAATGGTAAAAATTTGGGAAATCGCGTAAACATAGCCGTCGTAATGTCCGATTTACTTTAGACTGCTTTTGTTCATAACATTAGGACCCGAGAACTCCCTGCTATATTTTGACCATTGATATGTTTAGATATTTCATGTTACGAGCTTCGTTTTGATATGTAGTTCGTTTGATTCCGATGTACGGTTTAGGAGAAACGACCGTTTTAAGTAACGGCGTTTCGTGAACGAAACTTTTCCCCTTGCCTTACTTTGAAACATAGGTTAAAGACCAAAAAGGGTTAATTAGTGCATGAAACAATTGTGGTAAGAGTGTTAGGCAGTTGGTAAGACACTCACGAAGGAATCGCCTTAAAACTCGTAATGATTAAATTATTAAAAATGGTGGAGCCGAGGGTACCCGAGTGACTTAAGAGAATCAGTAAGCGCAAAGCGAGCGTTAGAGTCTAAGTTGGTTAATGTATAGATTTACAAGTGACTTTGGCTTAATTCCAACTTACTTGTTGTTTATAGGTTACCAGACTCATCCCGAGCCATTCATAACCCCCAGTCGCTCAGGCAAGTTTTCTACCCGTTATACTGTTGTTGTGATGTATATATGTATATGTATTTTCTTGTGATAGATGCATGTTGGTTAATTAGCAAATGTTGCGATATATTGAAGCATGCTGATATGGTATATATATGCATGCTTGTTTCGTATTCTTGCCATATATATCTGTTGGTTCAGTTGATAATACCTATGCTAAAGAATAGCAGTAATTTGCATATACCCTTAGTATAGGGACCCAAAGGTGAAAACATTTTCTAAAACCGGGAGTCGAGGATCCCGAGTAGATTTTTTATATATATATTTATATATATATATGGTTATAGTTTTCAAAACTATTAATCGAATAAGGTTTATTCGATAACTTTATTTTATTATTGAATATTATTTCGAATATTCATCCGAGGACTTATGACTCCTTTATTTTATTATTGAATATTATTTCGAATATTCATCCGAGGACTTATGACTCCTTTATTTTATTATTGAATATTATTTCGAATATTCATTCGAGGGCTTATGACTCAGCTTATTTTATTTATTGAATATTATTTGAATATTCATTTGAGGATCTATGACTCTGATTATTTGCTGAGATATATTCTTTATTTTATTAAAGAATAAGGTGTCGATAATCAAACTCACTTTTGATTATTCAAATAAAGATAGTACTTTCGTATAGGTATATCTTTGGTTATTTAATATTCATTTCAAGTATAAGTTTTAAAACTTCTACTTCAATTATTTTTATAAAGATTATTCTTTATGGAAATATTATTTAAATAATAATATTCAGATATTTTCTAATATATTGGGTCTGATTTACCTTGTTAAATCAGCATCACTCCAAACATTCTTAAAAATGTTTTGCGAGTCTTCAAAATGATTTTTAAAAGTTAGAGCGGATCCCAAAACTCATTTTTATATTTAAGATCCTCCTTTCGAAGGGGATTTAAATAATCGCTCAAAACCTGAGGGATCCGGCTCTGTGGTGTGTTTTATATTTGCAACAAGGTTGCTGCTTTGATAAATGA
The DNA here is from genome assembly GCF_009905375.1 of Apium graveolens. Lineage (NCBI taxonomy): Eukaryota > Viridiplantae > Streptophyta > Magnoliopsida > Apiales > Apiaceae > Apium > Apium graveolens. The sequence goes on from NC_133655.1 coordinate 112,329,072, forward strand.
ATTGATTACTTACCCAACACTCGGGAAGTAAAATTCTTGGAACAAGTTAATCCATTAACAGGCATCGCCTGGGAAATATCGGTGAGTTTTCCTTTCCAAATAGATACGACTTCTTGGTGGAGCCGTATCAACAAGTTTCTACTTGGGGAAGGGGGAACGAGCTTTACGTTTCAGAGTCATGGATTTCATCTGAACTAGGAGTGGCGTAAGTGGTCGAGTGGCGCCGGCCCAGCCTTATTATATTGGCCCAAATGGCCTGGAAGTTCCGCTAAGGCGGTCCATTCCTTAGGAGTTCAGTGTTCGGTTGACAAGTAAATCCGACAGGTTCTCCTCTACATGTAGAAAATGGTGGGGTTGCACTACTACGACTGATCATCGTAAGTGGTCTTCCTGGCGCGGCAAACTACCGTAATGAGTTCATCATCCAATTGGATATTTCTGCAACACTACCCAGAGCACTTCGATAGAAAGGCTACGGTTGGGCGATTGTTGAGTGTTGGCAAGGTCAAGTTTTCAAAATGATGTTTGCATCAAATGAGGTATCTCGTAACTTCATTTTATTTTGATGATATTTTAAAGATTTAATCTATTCAAATCTGGTCTTGTAGTCTCATCTATGTGATGAACTTTGGTACTAATTATAACTTGAATGGTGGTAGTTCAAGTAGTATTTGGAAAAGATATAAGTATATTGGAGTATCTTGTAACTTCATCTTTTAAACTTATATCTAGTAAATGATTATCTTATGCATGACAAAGATTTTCAGAAAAACGTTGAGACAAGGTTAGATATATGAGATCACCTTGCAACTATATTTTTATACAGTTATAAACTGGAACTCTGTGTATATTATGCATGGAAGAGGACTTCCAAGATTTTGAAAAGTATATATACATATATACTGAATATTTTGCGACTTCATCGCATTAAGATATCAAACTTGGTTCATTTCTTTTGACCAAGACTTTCATGAGTACTATGAGAAGGCTCATATATTGTTAATCATTATACATATTATTTCGGTGGGCTTGTTGCTCACCCTTGCTTTCTTCTTTCATCACACAACAACAGATAGAAAAGATGAACAGGACCAAGCTCCCGATTCGCAAGCGATTAGGAAACATTCCGCAGTTTCCTATAGGCATTGATGTCGCTGTAGCTGAGGTAGGAACTACCAATAGGCTAGGCTTTCAACTTTTGATGTACCAGACTTATGTATCTTTATCAATTGTAATAATGGCAAAGAAATGTAAATTTATTCAGAAACCCGTTTAAGGTGTATTGGCATATAATTGTGGAATAAAACGACTTGTGATAATTTTTGGATATTCATCTCTGAGACTATAACTTGTGGTGTGTGTATTTATTGTGGGGTCACAGTACAGAGTAGTTGATTATTTATTAAGATTGGGTGTTATTAAGGGAAATGGAACTCGTGACAACCCGGATCCCCGACCCCGGATTTGGGGGTGTTACAGAAGTGGTATCAGAGCTAAGCGTTATAAACCTCAGAGATGATGTGACGTTAAGATAATAACTAAGATAATAAGAACTCTTGCCAAGTTCATAGTCGGGCTACCTAACGTAGTACTGACAGTTAAAACCCTTATGGGAACCCTTATAAATATAGCAATAGAAGCGTAGTTCGTTATCGTATATGGTAGCGGGACTCCGAACCCTGAGGTTGAGGAGCAACAACGCGATGATGTTTTATTACTTATTGGAGATCAGATTGTCGATCCGATAGAGCGTCCTAACGCAGGACCAGATGATGTTCATATTGAGGATGTAGCGGTTGAGGATGCTGTCCTAGAAGGGATTGTGGTTGAGGAGGATCCCGTGGAGGATCCTGACAGGAATGAATAAAGGACCACTGTGGAATTGATAACCATGGTTAGAGCGACTACCAGAGGTAGGATTGGTCGGTCACTACCGGAGGTTCGTTCAAGTTTGTAAAGATAGTAGCCCCTTTAACGCGGCTTACTCATAAGACTGAGAAGTTCGAATAGACAGAGAAATGCGAGAACAGCTGTTAAGAACTGAAGCAAAGGTTGGTGACGGCCCCTATGTTGGCGTTGCCGGATGGAAAAAGGAGATTTTGTGATTTGTAGTGACGCTTCGCATAAGGAATTTGGGTGCTTCTTATACAGCACAGCAAGATAATCGCGTCCGTGTCAAGATAATTAAGGGAATATAAAATTCGATATCCCCACCCAAGAGCTTGGGCTCGTGGCAATAGTTTTGCCCTAAATATTGGAGGCACTACTTGTATGGAGAGAAGTGCGAGATTTACACAAGCCATAAGTGCTCTAGTGCATTTTCACGTAGAAAGAGCTCAACATGCGCCAAATGAGGTGGTTAGAGCTAATCAAGAATTATGATTGGGAGATTCTTTATCATTCAGGGAAAGCCAATGTGGTGGCTGATGCCCTTAGTAAAAAGAAGAGACTCAATATAATAATGTCTTTGAGAGAGTTTATAAGAGATTTTGAGAAAATGGAAATAGAAGTGAAGGTAACCGGAGCCGGTACCGAAAAGCTGTTTGAGATTGCAATACAGACCGAATTTTTGGAAAAGAACATATTGTGCCAGAAAAAGTGATGAATGAAGGCAGAGAGTCAATGACTGGAGAAGAGATCCATACCGAGAAAGATGATAAGGGGATAGTGAGGTGTTCCTACAGAAATTGGGTTCCAAAAGTTTAAGAGCTTAAGGATGAGAACTTAGATGAGAGCCATAGTTTGAGGAATAAGATTTAGGGCAAACCCTGAATGTGATAGTCAGGGAGGTTGCCATCAAGAAAGAAAGAACCCTTAACATAATAGAGTGGAAAACAAGGTTTTTAATGTATAAGATAACCCCGATTATGGGAGAAGGTTGAAACATTTCATACTAAGGAAACAGAAAGTCGAGTAAGGAAAGGAGACCCGAGACGGTACTCCTATACGGCAATTTATGGACCTGTCTAGACAGAACTTAGACTATTATCCCCAACCACCACCTTGAGGAAACAATGCGGTAGGAAATTCTTTCAGGACCTTTAAGTCTCTAAGCTCTCAGAGTTCCAAGGAACAGGTTGACCTAGTCGAGGCAAGAGCCTGGCTAAAGGAAATAGAGGAATCATTTGAGATTCTGAATGATTGACGAATTACAAAAGACTGTTTTTGTTACTTACCCTCCTAAGAGAGAGACCACCCGCTGGTGAAAGGCCAAGGAAGTCACGAAGCAAGAGATTATAATAAACTGATTTAAGTTCAGTCAATTGTTTTCGGGAAAGTAATTCCCAAAGATAAGGAGATAGTGTAAAAGCTTTGGAGCTAGAACAAAAGCGGATGGGTATGATAAATTATGAATCTAAGTTGTAAAAGTTGTCAAGATTCGTTCTGAGGACACGTATCCAGAATGACGGGATGTTTGAAATCAATACTTATGTTGTGTTGGTTCATGAAATAAGGATAAGAGAAAGGAAAATAAAAAGAAACTGAAGTGGAAAGAAATATAAAGGCAATAGAGTTTGAGGTATGATAAGGGAGTTGGGTATGAGGAAACCCTAAAGACTCGTAGCAATAGAAATAGAAAAGTATGCATTCGTCAGGATCAGGGTGATTCACCAAGAGTTAAAATTGATGGTTGAGGGCATAAGAGATACATATATTTTATCCCCTGTAAGTTGGGAGGATTCGAGGAAACCTTGAGATAATTCGAAGGATAAATAATGAGACGCGGATAGACTGAGGAGACAAGAAAGTAAGAAATTATGAAAATTGGATGAAGGAAGTGACCTTCAAGAAGGTGAAGTGTAAGACCGGTGGCATGATACCCAGAAAGGGAGACGCCAGATATGAAAGATATCCCAACATTGAGGTGACTGTTGAGATAAACAACAAAAGTAAATAAGGAATTATTAAGAAGAGGTTCACGTTGAACACGACCAATATCTTCCAGAACATCCTTGTTATCATTACCAAATTAGGCAAGAAAAGCGGATAACCATTTTTATCTTTTGGAGGCCATGTAAATTGACCTTAACTTGAATAAGGATGCTATTGTGAAATTCGGTATAGACTATCGAGGTGGAAATGATTGAATAAGATACCCTTATCAGGGATATATGACTTGATTTATCCATGGAAGGATGCATGTACCTTTTAAAAGGTGGAATTAAGGATAGAATTAAAACGAATCCTAGGGGAATGCATAAAGGTTGGCATTTCACCCTTAATAGGGACATCATGAGTTTTGACAGTATGAATTGGAAAGGATTAAGGTAATAACAACCTTTAAGGATCAGTGGAGAAATTTTTCAGAAGTATGTAGACAATAATTCTGGTATTAATAAATGGTATCTTGATATGCCCTGTATCTAGGGAATTCATGAGGAACGATTCAAGGATAACCTTAGAGGTTTTACAAGGAGAAAGGTAATATTCAAAATTCTCAAGAATAGAAATTATGATAAAGGAAATATGACGTAATTATAATGATGCCAAGTGGGGCACGTGTTAAACCACGAGAGAATATGGATCGAACCAGTAATGGTCGAAATTGTTCAGGGCAATTAAGACTTAGGATAAAAGATGTTCTAATTATGATTGAGAGTCAGTTATGGCAGTGATTAACCTCTAAAGACTGAGGCAATAACTTATGGAAAAATGGTGATTTTTTTTACTCATCAGATTTTAAGGAAAACATCTTCACATAAGCTGTGATTGAAATAAGGTAGAAAATTTATTTGGAGGTGGTTAAAATGACATTGACTGTAAGGAAATTTTACTATCAGGAAAGGCCAAAGAGGTGACCGACACTTTAAAGGTAAGAGGATAATTATAGGCGCTTGTGCCAAATGAATACAGTGATGATGGTTAAAGCTATGCAGATTGTATTATGGTTTGGAAGATTGACATTCCTTCTGATGACTGTGCAATACCCAACTGTAATAGTAGTTGGTAAAGGTTTAATTCGTGTAATCGCCATGAGCGGGCTATCTATCTCAGAAGATACTATCTTGAGATAAGTCAGGACCATGTTTCAAAAAGGACTAGACGAACCCTTGAGTTAAGTCTTCTATTTAAGGCATACGATTAAGAATGGTATTAACCTGCTATCGTTGCTTTGATTGAAACTCTTCTGCAATTTTATATGCTTTATGTCATGAAAGTACGTCAGAGTTTGGAGTGTTCTTCATGAATCATGAAAGGTGATTATGTTAACTCCTTAGAAGAATTTGATACGACAGTTATGGACTCCGTATGGTTAGCTATTAAGATTCCAAGGAAAATGAATGACGACAGTAGGTCAGTGGTGGACCATAGTAATGCAGCAACGATTCTTTGAATAATGAGCCGATTACAACCGTGAGAGTTGTAGTGTAATGGATGTTGAGATTGGGTACCCCTAATCGGGTTGTGGTGATGTATAAGTTGTCGTTGAACAGACTGGTTAAGTAGATTATCTACCTATTGAATATTTATTCCTTCTTATCAATAGAGAGTCGTATTACTATATGAGGAAGGTTGCGGTGCAAGCATAGAATTCTAGTAACGATGATGTCTAGAATGAGATCCCAGATTCGATTTTCGGTATCGAGGGAGTTTCAAAGGTGATTGTGTATAAGCTCGAGGAAGAGCATGGGTCCATAGAATGATGGACGGAATAGCAAAAATATTTAGGCATGTGAAATACGATGCTATAATGCTTGATGTTGATATATATACACATATGTTTTGTTCTCCTATGACAAACCTCTATAATTCAGAGGTAGGTTCCAAGCCAGATATTTTGTGGCAGTATATTTTTTTTCATATATACAATTCTCTTCAATTCGTTCTTTTCTCTTCTTTTCATTTCATATAAGCTGAGAAGAACAACCCTTCCAGAAGGGGAGGTATTGCCGAATGACTATCTATCTGTGTGATAGAAGCCGAGTAGGATACCAGCTATTGTTTAATTGCTTGTCAAGTACTAAAGGCTGGCCACCTTCTGTACTAACTATGCGATATAACAAGTGTTCATGATCATAGTGATCTCTCAATAAATTCTTTTACTTCTATATGAAGGACCAAGCTTTCGAAGATGGAAGCAGCTAAAGGAAGTAGTATCAGTACGGTGGTATTACGATTCTAATGCGTTCGTGATACTAAGGTTGACGTGGTTATTAAAAGGTTATAGAACACGAACGAGCAAAAGTATAACCAGTATAATAGTAGGAACGGAAGGTAGTAGCGATTATGAACTGGAAAAGAATGGGTATTAAGAAGCAAAAGCTCTAATGCTAAAAGCTATAATGAGAGTTTGTGCCATAGACTTGAAAGAAATTGGAATGATCACTTAACACGGATCGAATTTTCTTACGACAATAGATCATATGTCAGTATTGAGATATCGCCTTATGAGATCCTTGAGGGAAGACAATGTCGATCTCCCTTATGTTAGGATAAAGTTGTAGAGCGCAAGATGCTCGAACCCGCAGTAGTCCAAAGGACCAGGGATATAATAGATCTAATCAGAGGACGGCTGGTAGTAACCCAAGATGGACATAAGAGGTATGCTGATTTGACTCAAAAGGACAAAGAGTATGAAATAGGGGACCTAGTAATGTTTTAGGTATCCCTTGGAAAGGATTGATGAGGTTCGGAAAGAAAGGAAAGCTAAGTCTACAATTTGTTGGACCCTTGGATATATTAAGATATTTTGGGAAGTTAGCATATGAGCTAGCCCTACCCCCGAACATGTAGCAAGTTCATAACGTGTTCCACGTATCAATGTTAAGAAAGTGTAATTCGGATGCCAGATAAATAAGGGCATATGAGCGCATAGACATGCAACCCGACGTAACCTATATGGAGCAACCAGGAAGGGTTATAGATTGAAAAAGGAACAATTGCTTAGGAAAAGGGTTATCAAACTAGTCAGAGTTTGATGGTAGAACCACAATGTGGGAAAATTTACTCGAGAGTTAGAAAGTGCAATGCTAAGAGAGTATCCCTATTCATTTTCTATTTGATTCCGGGACGGAATCCTTTTAAGGAGGGGAGACTGTAATAACCCCAATTTTTGGAAATTTTTGAGACCCTTATGAATAGTGTTTTTGCTGAATGAGAAAACTTTTCATGCCACACTATGTAGGGGTTCTGTTATGGATATTCTGAGATTTTATTAGTACTCTATATGGTATATAAGTGTATGTAAAGATCGTCAGAATCCAATTCCGAACACTTTGATTTTTCCCGAAAATCTACCAGATACAGAAATAATTGAGTATAAGGTAACAGAATAAAAAGGATTTAAATTCAAGGATTATAAGAGAGGATCATGAAAGGAATATAATGTATTGAGAAAGGTTAAAGAAACCTAAGTAATAAGATCCCGAGTATGATCCCTCAAACGATAAACGAAAACAAAAGTTAAGCGAACCGTATAACAGATCAGCGGTCATTAGGCAAGCAATTAGGAGTTAATCAAGGAGGTTAGGGATGATGATGTCATCAAACCAACAAGGTGTGGACAAGTGGAAGCATTATGACATGTGCAAGATGACATAAGCATGACAAGGGGTTTTGTTTTGTTGGTTGATTTTGGGCCATGTAAAATTTACCATGGTAAAAAGCTAAAACATTTTCCAAGGCCAAAAAGGAGAAGCAACCAAGCAAATATCATAAAACACAAAAGTTAGAAGTTGACTTTCCCATTTCAAGAAGAAAGCTCTCGGCTAAAACAAACCCAGCAACTTCAAACTGCCATATCTCCTTCAATACTCACTCAAATATTGTGTTCTATAGCTCGTTGGAAAGGTATTGAGATTTCCTACAACTCTTGTTCACAAGTCTCTTCCAAATAAGTAAGGTAAGACCCTCATTTTTACAGTTCTTTAAATCGGACTTTTAGAAACTTCAAAGCCTAACTTTGTGTTCTTGATTTTTTTGGAAAGATCAAGTTTGTAGGAGGCTCCCTAAGGCTTCCTAGCAACTTAACACCTCCCAAGGAAGGTATAAATCTTCACACCCTTTAGTAATAAGTTTGAATGTTGAAGTTTGGAGATGGTTTGGATGGATGGGTATTAATTTGAATGATAAGCATGATTCGAGCTTAATTGTTAAGTAGTTTAGTTGAATTTGGAGATGTTATAATATATTATTGGATTGAGATCCTTGAGCTTATTATGACTGAAATCAGTAGCATTGATGTGTATCTTGAGTTGTTGTTGATTGGTAGTTGGATTGATATGATTTGGAATGGTAAAAATTTGGGAAATCGCGTAAACATAGCCGTCGTAATGTCCGATTTACTTTAGACTGCTTTTGTTCATAACATTAGGACCCGAGAACTCCCTGCTATATTTTGACCATTGACATGTTTAGATATTTCATGTTACGAGCTTCGTTTTGATATGTAGCTCGTTTGATTCCGATGTACGGTTTAGGAGAAACGACCGTTTTAAGTAACGGCGTTTCACGAACGAAACTTTTCCCCTTGCCTTACTTTGAAACATAGGTTAAAGACCAAAAAGGGTTAATTAGTGTATGAAACAATTATGGTAAGAGTGTTAGGCAGTTGGTAAGACACTCACGATGGAATTGCCTTAAAACTCGTAATGATTAAATTATTAAAAATGGTGGAGCCGAGGGTACCCGAGTGACTTAAGAGAATCAGTAAGCGCAAAGCGAGCGTTAGAGTCTAAGTTGGTTAATGTATAGATTTACAAGTGACTTTGGCTTAATTCCAACTTACTTGTTGTTTATAGGTTACCAGACTCATCCCGAGCCATTCATAACCCCCAGTCGCTCAGGCAAGTTTTCTACCCGTTATACTGTTGTTGTGATGTATATATGTATATGCATTATCTTGTGATAGATGCATGTTGGTTAATTAGCAAATGTTGCGATATATTGAAGCATGCTGATATGGTATATATATGCATGCTTGTTTCGTATTCTTGCCATATATATCTGTTGGTTCAGTTGATAATACCTATGCTAAAGAATAGCAGTAATTTGCATATACCCTTAGTATAGGGACCCAAAGGTGAAAACATTTTCTAAAACCGGGAGTCGAGGATCCCGAGTAGATTTTTTATATATATATTTATATATATATATGGTTATAGTTTTCAAAACTATTAATCGAATAAGGTTTATTCGATAACTTTATTTTATTATTGAATATTATTTCGAATATTCATCCGAGGACTTATGACTCCTTTATTTTATTATTGAATATTATTTCGAATATTCATCCGAGGACTTATGACTCCTTTATTTTATTATTGAATATTATTTCGAATATTCATTCGAGGGCTTATGACTCAGCTTATTTTATTTATTGAATATTATTTGAATATTCATTTGAGGATCTATGACTCCGATTATTTGCTGAGATATATCTTTATTTTATTAAAGAATAAGGTGTCGATAATCAAACTCACTTTTGATTATTCAAATAAAGATAGTACTTTCGTATAGGTATATCTTTGGTTATTTAATATTCATTTCAAGTATAAGTTTTAAAACTTCTACTTCAATTATTTTTATAAAGATTATTCTTTATGGAAATATTATTTAAATAATAATATTCAGATATTTTCTAATATATTGGGTCTGATTTACCTTGTTAAATCAGCATCACTCCAAACATTCTTAAAAATGTTTTGCGAGTCTTCAAAATGATTTTTAAAAGTTAGAGCGGATCCCAAAACTCATTTTTATATTTAAGATCCTCCTTTCGAAGGGGATTTAAATAATCGCTCAAAACCTGAGGGATCCGGCTCTGTGGTGTGTTTTATATTTGCAACAAGGTTGCTGCTTTGATAAATGAATTGATTACTTACCCAACACTCGGGAAGTAAAATTCTTGGAACAAGTTAATCCATTAACAGGCATCGCCTGGGAAATATCGGTGAGTTTTCCTTTCCAACTAGATACGACTTCTTGGTGGAGCCGTATCAACAAGTTTCTACTTGGGGAAGGGGGAACGAGCTTTACGTTTCAGAGTCATGGATTTCATCTGAACTAGGAGTGGCATAAGTGGTCGAGTGGCGCCGGCCCAGCCTTATTATATTGGCCCAAATGGCCTGGAAGTTCCGCTAAGGCGGTCCATTCCTTAGGAGTTCAGTGTTCGGTTGACAAGTAAATCCGACAGGTTCTCCTCTACATGTAGAAAATGGTGGGGTTGCACTACTACGACTGATCATCGTAAGTGGTCTTCCTGGCGCAGCAAACTCCCGTAATGAGTTCATCATCCAATTGGATATTTCTGCAACACTACCCAGAGCACTTCGATAGAAAGGCTACGGTTGGGCGATTGTTGAGTGTTGGCAAGGTCAAGTTTTCAAAATGATGTTTGCATCAAATGAGGTATCTCGTAACTTCATTTTATTTTGATGATATTTTAAAGATTTAATCTATTCAAATCTGGTCTTGTAGTCTCATCTATGTGATGAACTTTGGTACTAATTATAACTTGAATGGTGGTAGTTCAAGTAGTATTTGGAAAAGATATAAGTATATTGGAGTATCTTGTAACTTCATCTTTTAAACTTATATCTAGTAAATGATTATCTTATGCATGACAAAGATTTTCAGAAAAACGTTGAGACAAGGTTAGATATATGAGATCACCTTGCAACGATATTTTTATACAGTTATAAACTGGAACTCTGTGTATATTATGCATGGAAGAGGACTTCCAAGATTTTGAAAAGTATATATACATATATACTGAATATTTTGCGACTTCATCGCATTAAGATATCAAACTTGGTTCATTTCTTTTGACCAAGACTTTCATGAGTACTATGAGAAGGCTCATATATTGTTAATCATTATACATATTATTTCGGTGGGCTTGTTGCTCACCCTTGCTTTCTTCTTTCATCACACAACAACAGATAGAAAAGATGAACAGGACCAAGCTCCCGATTCGCAAGCGATTAGAAAACATTCCGCAGTTTCCTATAGGCATTGATGTCGCTGTAGCTGAGGTAGGAACTACCAATAGGCTAGGCTTTCAACTTTTGATGTACCAGACTTATGTATCTTTATCAATTGTAATAATGGCAAAGAAATGTAAATTTATTCAGAAACCCGTTTAAGGTGTATTGTCATATAATTGTGGAATAAAACGACTTGTGATAATTTTTGGATATTCATCTCTGAGACTATAACTTGTGGTGTGTGTATTTATTGTGGGGTCACAGTACAGAGTAGTTGATTATTTATTAAGATTGGGTGTTATTAAGGGAAATGGAACTCGTGACAACCCGGATCCCCGACCCCGGATTTGGGGGTGTTACATCACTTTACTCAAAAGCTGATGTAAATATACCAAAAAGACATCACTTTTTTTATGTGATGTAAAAAAGGCTTTTAACATCAGTGACTTTTCTGACTGATGTCTAATGTGCGATGTCTAATGCTGATTTTCTAGTAGTGACAAGAAAATTTAGTGAGGCTTAATGGAAAATATGAAGGGGTAATGCCAAACTGGGCTTAAAGCAATGGTTTCTCCTCAAGGTACAGGTGTTGGATCATCAAGAAGATAAGCTTCATGAATACTATGGGTGTTAAGGTATGAAGAAATGATCTCTAGGTTAGGATATATCAGAGTTGTCAAGCTTTAGGATAAGAAAGAGGGGTATCAATCAACGAGGAATCACTTTGGTAAATATCTGGCTTTCAGGATTCAAGGTAAGTTTCTATAGGGATTTAAGTATCAGGATGAGATATCAATACTTAGGAATCATCAGCATGCTAATCAAGAGGATCAATCAAGTAATATAACAACTCTTCATTTTATCATGGCATTTAACTATCATGAAAAGACTTTTGAACTACTTGTAATACGTACTCGAGGGTTCATGGCATCCCTATATAACTCAAAGATAAACAAAAGATACGCTTGATTTAAATATATCAAAATGACTCAGGGTAATTGCATCGATATATATGAACTATTTACAGTAAATACGAAGGTCAAGTTGAATCACTTGCCTTGAGAAAGGCTGGTCTGGTCTGACTGGTAGGAGCAACAACTGGAGCTTCACTCGACCTTTATGGCAAGTTTTCCCTCATTTCAAAATCCTACATAAATAATAATAATTCTCGTTATAATATATTCTTACCATCCTAACCTATTTACAACTCGAAATTAAACACGGATGGCACTTAGGCCTATACGCACTTAATTTATATTCACTTTTAAATTACAATTGTACACACATAGCCACATATTCTCATATCATATCTTAATACCAAATAACACCATATATACCATAATGCAACACTAGGCTTGGATGATCTCGACTCACAACTTAAGTCACTTGGTCGCTAAACTAGACAAAGTCTCCTAATTGTGGCTTCCTAACTCGATGTGCCTTTACTAAACTATCCAAAACCTATTGACCCTCACTTGTGCCTTTTGCTCTACTGACCTTATACTATCTTAAAACTATGGTGGTAGACCTAATGCTCACTCCTAAGTGTTCTAAAACTATGCGATAAGTGAAAGTGCTCACTGGTGCAAATTTCAGAATGACAACTATGGTTTCTTGAGTGTATTAGACACTCTTAAACTACAATTTGTCCTTCAAAACTTTTACACAAGACTCTCCTGACCTTAGGGCATCTCCCAAACTTGATGTGGCTCAAGGGCCTGGCTTGGGCCTTCTTGGGCCTAAGCTAAAAGTCCAAGGTTCTCCTGTTTTTCTGGGCAGAAAACGCCCTGACTTGAATTAACTTGTGACACATGGTTCTAACTCATATCCTATGAACTATGGTTGGAAAAACTTCTTTAACACTCCCTCTAACTAAGGCCCAACAGGGCCTAATGAGGGCCTACCCATGACATGGTCAAATATCCCCATTTCTAAGTTGCAACAAAACTGTCCCCTGCTGGACAGATTTTGTTATTCTACTTGTGCACCTAACCAAATGATATGCAAACCTCCAACCAACTCCTAAAACCTTTTATATACTCCCAATACTAACTTCTGGTGGCTTGGGCCTCAAAGTGAATATCAATGACATGGTCAAAACTCACTCTAAACCTCAGAGTTCTAAACTGATTTTCTGCAGAAACTATAACTCTCCTTTCTCCAAGGTTTTGACTTGACAAACTCAACTACCAACAACCCAATACTCAAACCAAGACTTAAACATGGTGATCTACTGAACTAACTCCCTTATACTCAAAATAATCTTGGTGAAGATCATCCTTACCTAAGGTGCAATCATGGCAAAACAAAAGAAATCATATTTCATAACTCACAAATCTTCATACTTTTGAAACAACAAGATATGCATTTTTATTAAAAGATAACCACGAATTATTACCATGCAACAAGAAGCATAAATCAATATTAAGACATTATTCCTACTGAAATTAAGGCTCACTAACAAAATCTTTCCAAGTGATCAAAATCTTATAACATTCTAAGAGAAATCCACATGCATGCATGTCTTCGGGTTTTGCAAACCAAAACAACATATTTTCTACATATATTCTATCATAAAATTGACATGCAAGCCTAGCATAAGCTATACCTAGATCATCGCTTAGCATGCATAGAGTTTTATCAAATTTTCACCATAAAATTCAAGCCATTATCACATAAACATGCAAAAATTTGAATTAAGCAACAAGAATAGTCTTAATGACCATTCATTCGGCTCCCATATGGTCATGGCCGAATGAAATGGATGGGAATGGCCATTTAATCATCAAGAGTTTCCCTCTCAAGACTTGGCACTTCTCCATTCCTTGTAGTCCTCTCAAAACAACCCTAAACTCACAAGAATCAAGGTTGTATTTTGAGTTTCACTAGAACCTTTACATGCAACCTTTAAACTTAAACTTTCTACTCGAAACTCTTTGAAATATGAGTGATCATGGTATGGGAAGTAACATTTACTTGTATAAAGAGTGGAAGCTTGGTTGAGGAATGAAGAAAAATGGGGAGGGGGTGGTTCTCGGCTAAACCCGAGAGTGAGAGAGGGAGGGCCGAGAGTGAGGGAGGAGGAGGGAGAGAAGAATGAGTGTGGTGTGGGTGATAAGTGAAAATGATCATGTCCTTGCTTGTTTTATGGTTTTTGTATTGGCAAAAGTGAGTGGAATTAGGAATTGACATGATTAGCCTTCCACTTGAACTTGGTTCAATTTGCATGCAAGGGTAAATAAGGTATTTGGCTAGGAAATAAGAGTTAGTGGGGTGGTTATTGACTCTTTAGCCCTTTTGGAATGTATCGAAGGAATTTGCATGCAAGGATAACTATGTAATTTGCTAATTATAACAAATAAAATTTGTAAAGATTTATTTTTATAAAATAAAACCCAAGTTCAAAAATTATAAAATTTATACCATAAAATAACTTGGATTTTTAGAGACTTTATAAAATCATTTTCAAAATTTGTGAACAAAATACCTTTTAAAAGAAAAATTTTCCAAGGCTTAGAATATTCCTTATAAATAAAAAATGAGAGAAATAAATTTTTTTTTTTTTGCTTTGAAAATTCATATACCACATAATGAAAATTTAAGACGCAGAAATTCTCATTCACACAAGCATACAATAGTTGAATATATTTGCATTCGGCTTTAATATTATACCAAATCCACAAATAATATTACATAAAATGCCGGTCGTAACATAGAGTTGAAACGAGGGTCTCTATCTGACAAAATAGACAATGGAACTCAATAACGAGTGACAATCTCCTTTAGGTACATATGAACCAATTTGTCCATCGAGAATCTCTCGTTAATCGGAAGAAAATGAGCTGACTTAGTCAATCGATCGATTATTACCCAAATAGCGTCATGATTAAATTTTATCCTTGGTAATCCAACTATAAAGTCCATTGCAATGTGCTCCCACTTTCATTCAGGTATTTCTAAGGGCTGAATTAGTCCACTCGGTTTCTGATGTTTGGCTTTTACCCTTTGACAAGTGTAGCATCTACTAATCCATTAAGCAATCTCCTTCTTCATATCCGGCCACCAAAAGTTCTGTTTCAAATCTTGGTACATTTTTGTGCTTCCCGGGTGAATAGAAAATTCTGAGTTGTGAGCATCCTTCAAAATCTCATTCTTCAATTCTTCCACATTCGGTATCCAAATTCTTGATGAGAATCTTAGGATTCCTTGGTTGTCTTTTTGAGTGCAAATCTGTAACACCCCCAAATCCGGGATCGGGGATCCGGGTTGTCACGAGTTCCATTTCCCTTAAAAACACTCAATCTTAATAAACAATCAAGTACTCTGTACTGTGACCCCACAATGAACACACACACCACAAGTTATAGTCTCAGAGATGAATATCCAAAAAGAATCACAAGTCATTTTATTCCACAATTATATGCCAATACACCTTAAAAGGGTTTCTGAATAAATTTACATTTCTTTGCCATTATTACAATTCATAAATATACATAAATCTAGTTCATCAATAGTTGAAAACCTAGCCTATTGGTAGTTCCTACCTCAGCTACAGCGACATCAACGCCTATAGGAAACTGCGGAACGTTTCCTATCCGCTCGCGAATTGGGAGCTTGGTCATGTTCATCTTGTCTATCTGATGTTGTGTGATGAAAGAAGAAAGCAAGGGTGAGCAAAAAGTCCACCGAAATAATATGTATAATAATTAACAATATATGAGCATTCTCATAGTACTCATGAAAGTCTTGGTCAAGAAGAAATGAACCAAGCTGATATCTTAACGCGACCAAGTCGCAAAATATTCAGTATATATATATACATATATACTTTTCACAATCTTTGAAATCCTCTAACATGTATAATATACACAGAGTTCCAGTTTATAACTGTATAAAATATCGTTGCAAGGTGATCTCCTATATCTAACCTTGTCTCAACGTTTTTCCGAAAATCTTTGACATGCACAAGATAATCATTTACTAGATATAAGTTTAAAAGATGAAGTTACAAGATACTCCAATATACTTATATCCGAATACTGCTTGAACTACCACCGTTCAAGTTATAATCAGTTTCAAAAGTTCATCACCCAGATGAGACTACAAGATAAGCTTGAATAGATTCAATCCTTGAAATATCATTATAAATAATAAAGTTACGAGATACTTCATTAAGTCCCGATATATATATATATACCTATATATATACATTTCATACACTCCTTGAAAACCGCTGTTATGAAAATTATAAACAGAGTTGCAATATCCAATGAATTTTGGAAAGGAGAAAACCTTGGCATAAACCTGATATCTTGCTGATCAGGCAAAGATACCAATAAGTAACCTTTTCTACTAGTAGACGGACGAATTCCCCACTGGTCATCACTCTGGTCGCAATAGGACCTTATGCTGGACTGCCACTCAGCCACTTACGCATTTGATGGACTCCCACTGAGCCACTTACACTTTCATGGACGCCCACTGAGCCCATGTTGCTTATGCCGACTCAAATAGATGGACTTACTTCCCGAACGCTGGGTAAGTAATCAATTCATTTACCAAAACCGCAACCTTGTTGCGAATATAAAATACCCCACAGAGCCGGATCCCTCTGGTTTTGAGCGAGTATTTAAATCCCCTTTAAAAGGAAGATCTTAAATATATAAAAAATGAGTTTTGGGATCCGCTCTAACTTTTAAAAATCATTTTAAAGACTCGAAAACACTTTAAAGAGTGTTTGGAGTAATGTTGATTTAATAAAGTAAATCAGTCCCAATATATTAGAAAATATCTGAATATTATTATTTAAATAATATTCCCATAAAGAATAATCTTTATACAAATAATTGAAGTAGAAGTTGTAAAACTTATACTTGAAATGAGTATTAAATAACCAAAGATATACTTATACGAAAGTACTATCTTTATTTGAATAATAAAAAATAAGTTTGATTATCGACACCTTATTCTTTAATAAAATAAAGAATATATTTCAGTAAATAATCGGAGTCATAGGTCCTCAAATGGATATTCAAATAATATTCATTAAATAATACAAACTGAGTCATAAGTCCCCGAATGAATATTCAAATAATATTCAGTTAATAAAATAAACTGAGTCATAAGCCCTCGAATGAATATTCGAAATAATATTCAATAAATAAAATAAAAGGAGTCATAAGCCCTCGAATGAATATTCGAATAATATTCAATAAAAAAAAGGAGTCAAAAGCCCCCGAATGAATATTCGAAATAATATTCATTAAATAAAATAAAAGGAGTCATAAGCCCTCGAATGAATATTCAAGATAATATTCATTAATAAAATAAAGTTATCGAATAAACCTTATTCGATTAATAGTTTTGAAAACTATAACCATATATATATATAAATATATATATATATATCAAATCTACTCGGGATCCTCAACTCCCGGTTTTAGAAAATGTTTTCACCTTTGGGTCCCTATACTAAGGGTATATGCAAATTACCGCTATTCTCTAGCATAGGTATTATCAACTGAACCAACAGATATATATGGAAAGAATACGAAACAGGCATGCATATGTACCATATCGCATGCTACAATATATCGCAAGAATTTGCTAATATAACCATCATGCATCTATTACAAGATAATGCATATACAAGTGTATACATCACAACAACAGTATAACGGATAGAAAACTTGTCTGAGCGACTGGGGGTTACAATGGCTCGGGACGAGTCTGGTAACCTATAAACAACAAGTAAGTTGGAATTAAACCAAAGTCACTTGTAAATCTATACTTTAACCAACTTAGACTCTAACGCTCATTTTGCGCTCACTGATTCTCTTAAGTCACTCGAGTGCCCTCAGCTCCACCATTTTTAATAATTTAACCATTACGAGTTTTAAGGCGATTCCTTCGCGAGTACCTTACCAACTGCCTAATCCACTTAAAACAATTGTTTCATACTCCAATTAGTCCTTTAAGGTCTTTAACCAAGGTTTCAAAGTAAGGCGAGGGGAAATGTTTCGTTCACCAAACGCCGTTACTTAAAACGGTCGTTTCTCCTAAACCGTGCATCGGAATCAAACAAACTACATATCAAAACGAAGCTCGTAACATGCACTATCTAACCATGGCAATGGTCAAAATCTAGCAGGGGGTTCTCGGGTCCTAATTTTATGAACAAAAGCAGTCTAAAGTAAATCGGACATTACGACGGCTATGTTTACGCGATTTCCCAAATTTAAACCAATTCAAAACAACCACAATTCAACCCCAATTCACAACCCAATCAAAACTCCATCCAAACTACATTAAAATAGCCCTAAATCAACTCATTATAATCAATTTACTTAATCCTAAAACTTGAATTTAAACTATACTACATTCTTTAACCAAATCATAAGATTTCAACAAATCAATCACCACCATTCCAACCCAAACTCTTAAACAAACAAGTTTCAAGCTACTCTTTACCCTCACAACCAAAATCAACCTAATATACAAAGTAAAGCTAGGGTTTGGAGATGATATACCTTCCTTGAAGTGGTGTGAGTAGCTAGGAAGCCTTAGGAAGCCTTGAGGAGTCTTAGGAAAGCTTGGATCTTAAAGGAAAAACAAGAAAATCAAGTTAAAATTCTTGAAGTCACTATTCATTATCTTCTTCATTGATTTCTTGAAGAAGATTGTGAATGATTTGGAGGCTTAAACTCACAGAATAGCCATAACTATGCATAAGGAATACTAGGGAATTATCTTACCAATTTAGGAAGCCTTGAACTTGGATTTTGAAAATTCTTTTCTTTGAAATAGTAAAAAGCCGAGAGTAAAGCTTGGAGAAGATGAAATGTTTTGTGTTTTTGTTTTGATTTGTTTTGGTTGGTTGCTTATTTGATTTGTTTTAGGTTAATTACCAAATTAACCTTGGTTTTGTGTGGTTAATATTCCACCACATTTCCTTCCTTCTTATGTCATGCTTGCATCACTTTGTGATGTCATCATCCCTCCTTTGTCCTCTTTCTATTGGTTGGATAACATCATCCCCACTAATCTCTTTGATTAGCTTCTAATTGTTTGCCTAATGACCGCTGATCTGTTATACGGTTCGCTTAACTTTCGTTTTCGTTTATCGTTTGAGGGATCATACCCGGGATCTCATTACTTAGGTTCCCTTAACCTTTCTCAATATATTATATTCCTTTTATGATCCTCTCTTATAATCCTTTAATTTAAATCCTTTTAATCATGTTACCTTATACTCAATTCTTTCCGTATCTAGTGGATTTCCGGGAAAAATCAAAGTGTTCGGAATTGGATTCTGACGATCTTTACATACACTTATATACCATATAGAGTGCCAACAAAATCTCAGAATATCCATAAAAGAACCCCTACCTAGTGGGGCATGAAAAGTTTTCTCATTCAGCAAAAACACTATTCATAAGGGTTTCAAAAAATTTCCAAAAATTGGGGTTATTACAAAATCTCTTCTCCGGTCAACTCATTCATCTTTTGATTCATCATTTCTTCTTGACATTTCTTGATCTTTCCTAATAATTCTGGTTGAAAAGTCAATGTACAGATCATTTCTGTAGGTGCACTTGGAGCTCGAATCTCATTTCATCTTCTAAAATTCCTTTGATAACTCTTGGGCCATGGTCAACATATTCAGTCTCTCCTTGCGACTCAAAGCATCCACTACTATGTTCGCTTTCCCGGGATGATAATTGATTGTGCAATCGTAGTCCTTAATCAACTCCAACCATCTTCGTTGCCTCATGTTTAATTCCTTCTGAGTAAAAATGTACTTCAGGCTCTTGTGATCCGTATATATCTCACATTTCTCTCCATATAGATAATGTCTCCACAGCTTCAAGGCAAATACAATTGCAGCCAGTTCCAAGTCGTGAGTTGGGTACCTTTGCTCGTGAGGCTTAAGTTGTCTTGACGCGTAGGCTATCACCTTCCCGTGTTGCATTAAAACACAACCCAATCCTTTGTGTGACGCATTACTGAATATCACAAAATCTCCTTTATCATCTGGCAGAGCTAAAACTAGAGCAGTAACCAACTTTTGCTTTAATTCTTGAAAACTCCTTTCACATTTCTCCGTCCATTCAAACTTCTCATTCTTTCGGGTCAATTTTGTCAATGGTACCGCAATCTTAGAAAAATCCTTCATAAATCTTCGATAGTATCCGGCCAATCCCATGAAACTTCTAACTTCAGTTGGGGTCTTCGGCCTCTCCCAGTTCATTACAGCTTCTATCTTTGTTGGATCAACACGAATCCTTCACTACCAACAATGTGTCCTAGAAACTGAACTTCTCGCAACCAAAATTCACACTTCGAAAATTTTGCATATAACTCCTCCTTTCTTAAAGTCTCCAAAGCTATTCTCAGATGTTCAGCATGTTCTTCCTCTGTCTTTGAGTATATTAAAATGTCATCGATAAACACAAAGACAACTTCAATGATGACATTCCCAAGTTTGATTTTTTCCATATCCTAAGATTTTTCCTAAGTTGCCATCTCCATAAGAAACACTTGGGCCAGCCTTCTCCTTAAACTCTGATAGCAGGGACTTAGAACCAGTCATGTATCTTGAGCATCCATTGTCCAAGACTAGAGAATTTCTCCTGTTACCCTGCAATTAGATTTTAAATCAGGTAGTGTTTTTAAGGACCCGAACTTGCTTGGATCCTTTGGCCTTTTTAAGTTTGTTAAAATATGCAGTAGAAGACTTCATATCAGAGTTTATGTTAACATTCTTACTATTAGTATTTACACATGTAGAAATAGTTTTTGCTTTATTTAAAGAAGGTTTCAGTTCATAATAATCATAATATAAACTATGATACTCTTTACATGTATAAATAGAGTGCCACACACTACCACAATAAAAACAAGGACTCTGTGGTTTATATCTAACTGTTCTATTCCTAAACTCTAATTTAGGAGGAACATTATTTATCTCTTTATTCTTCCTGCAAGAATTAGCAAGATAATTAGTACTACCACAGTTCAAGCATGTCTTTCTAGGTTCATTGGGAATAGTTTTATAGGTACCATTTTCATGAACACCTACTTTACCATTCCCATTTTTCTAGGCTTTTTCTCCTTGTCTTTCATGTGTAATTCCTTCAGCTTTTGCTTAAGTTATTTCTAAGTCATCAAACCAATATTTACTGATCTTGTGTGAACTTATTCACTCTTATCAGTATTTAAGTTTGATTTAGGTGCTGAGGTTGAACTTACCTTATGAATTGATTTAACAGCATCAGCACTTGAATTAAACTTAATGGGCTATAGCTGAACCTTGTTCAGTATTACCTTATGATCAGTATTTGTTGGTTTAACCTTCTCAGGTTTTTTTTCATTTTTCTAATCACAATTAGATCTATTGTTAGGAATATGTTGTGAACTTGATGATAAGTTAAACAAAACACCTTAGTAGATTTAACTTAGTAAATTTTGTAGCTCTCGACGGATGTTCTAATACAGTCCTGACGGATGAACTTTATAGTCCCGACGGATGACAATTTGACATCCATCGAGAGTGTAGCTTATGTAACAAATAAGTATTGTAGCACATTCCTACAAACAACATGTTTTAGTCTAGTAGATTCGGCAGGATTCTCTAAGTAATGTTGACTACTAGATTGATATGCAGAATAGGTTGGCTAATTGTAAATATGAGATGTCTTATAATTCTGTATAAGTGAAACAAAGTCAAGTGAGAGATAGACTCCCGATGGATGATTTACAAGGCTCCCGACGGATGATCAACATATTCCCGACGGATGTTCAACATTTTTCCGACG
This sequence comes from Apium graveolens, assembly GCF_009905375.1. Classification (NCBI taxonomy): domain Eukaryota; kingdom Viridiplantae; phylum Streptophyta; class Magnoliopsida; order Apiales; family Apiaceae; genus Apium; species Apium graveolens. Next base: position 112,350,817 of record NC_133655.1, read on the forward strand.
GATGATCATATTCAAAATAGTTGTTGATAGTGACAATACAGTCACATGCATCGGGTGTTTGCAAAAGGAATGTGGCAGCCTGTTAAGCAGGATTTTGAGAACAAAGAAGCATTACCATTTCCATGCAAATGTGAAGATATTCAAAGATGCTAGATAGAGTAATGTTGCAGCATGATATTAGACTAGATTTTATTTTGTTTTATTATGTTATCTTACTGTTATGTAACTTGGTGATATAAAAACCAAGTATAGCAAGTGAGAACAACTAACTAAGCAAGCACATTTTTCAGAGAGATAGATAAAGCTGTACTTGTTAAGAGTTTCTCTATAGTTTGTTTGTTCACTTGTAAAGCAGTTGTGTGTTATTCAAAGTATCACAGAGTTCTCAATATGATACATATATATATTTGGTGGATACTTTCAAATCCACAAGAAAGTTTTAAAACTTGTGTTTTATTACTTAGTGTTTTGATTTCTATTACTTCTTCATTCAGCATTACAGCAAATCAAACACTGTTATATATATTAAGTTAGAATATTTTTAAAATCTCAAAAGTAGCCACAATTACATTCAACCCCCCTTCTGTAATTCTTGTTGTATTGTTAGGGAATAACAATTGGTATCAGAGCAAGAACTTGAAGTACAAAGAGTGTAAATATCACGACAATCAACACGATGAACAAAAAGGATGTTGGAGTTAAAATTCCATTTCTGGATAAAGACAACTATCACCACTGGAAGGTGAAGATGCACCTACATCTTCTTTCTCAAGATGAAGCTTATGTGGATTTCATTAAAAGAGCTCCTCATGTCCCTATGAGAGCTGCTACAGGGAATGAACCATCAGTTCCAAAACCTAGGCATGAATGGTCTAATCCAGACTTTAAACAAGTCAGGAAAGATAAGAAGGCCATGAACATACTGTTTAATGATGTTGATGGTGATATGTTTGATAACATCATTAATTGTAAAATAGCCAAAGAGGTTTGGGACACAATACAGATTATTTGTGATGGTACTGAGAAAGTAAGGGAGAACAAGATGCAACTCTTGATTCAGCAATATGAGCATTTTCATTGTGAAGAAATGAGTCACTTACTGATATTTTTAGTAGGTTTCAGAAACTACTGAATGCTCTAAAACTGCATGGAAGAGTCTATCAGAAAAAATACTCTAACCTCAAGTTCCTTAGATCTCTCTCAAAGGAGTGGAAGCCAATGACAGTCTCATTGAGAAATTCACAAGATTACAAGGAGTTCACCTTGGAGAGATTGTATGGCATCCTTAAAACCTATGAGCTTGAAATAGAGCAAGATGAAAGGATGGAGAAAGGAAGAAGAAGGGAGGATCCATTGCACTTGTTGCTGAGTTGGAAAAGGAGAAAGAGATGAAGGTGGAAGCTGTTGAGTCTACATCAAAGGTCTGTGAAAGCAAGGGTAAAGGGATGGTAACTGAAAATGAAGAACAGTTGAGCCAAGATGACATTGATGATATTGATGAGCATCTAGCATTCTTATCCAGGAGATTTTCCAAGCTCAAATTCAAGAAGAATTTTGGAGCAGCCAAGCCAAACAGAAACATGGTTGATAAGTCAAAATTCAAGTGTTTCAAATATGGCTTGGCAGGCCATTTTTCTAGTGAGTGTAGAAAGTCTGATTCCAGCAAAAAGAAGTTTGAGCATGTTGATTATAAGCAGAAATACTTTGAGTTGCTCAAGCAAAAGGAAAGGGCTTTCATAACTCAGGAGAATGACTGGGTTGCAGATGGATTGGATGAAGATGAAGAAATTAACTATGTCAATCTAGCCCTAATGGCCAAGTCAGATGAAACAGAAATAAGTTCATCAAGCAATCAGGTAATCACAACCAATCTAGCTCATTTGTTTAAAGCTGAGTGTAAGGATGCAATAAATGATATGTCTAATGAATTAAATCACCTGCGTGTTACACTTAAGTCCCTCACCAAGGAAAATGCTAAAATTAAAGAAAATAATTTGTTTTTAAGTGAGAGGAACAATGTGCTAAAGTCTCAATATATTGAGTTTGAAAAATTGAAATTAGAATGCAAGGTTGCTAAGGATGAATATACTGAACCCTTAAAGAAAGAGGAGATTTTAAGAAAGCAACTTGAACGAGAACAGGAAGTAATTAAAGCATGGAAATCATCTAGAGATGTTCATGCTCAAATTACTAAAGTTCAAGGTATAAAATCCTTTTGTGATGCAGCCTGGAAAAAGAGCAAAGAGAAGCTTGATTCCAATCTGGTTGAAGGACTCTTTACAGATATGGACTCGACGGATGATGAAAATCATCCGTCCGATAATCAAAAGGACTATCCGTCGAGAGACAAGGAGCCACATTTGTCGGCTGTGAGTAAACCAGTTAGCAAAGCTAAGTTAGTTAAATTGAATGAGAAATATGGATCAGTTTCTAAAAACTTTGTTCTAGGAGAATCAAGTCAAGTTGGAAAAGATAAGAAAATTAATGTTGGTCATATGTCTATCAAGCAATTGAATGACAGACAGGAAAAGATTGAGGTTAAAATAGAAGCTAAAAGGAAAAACAATAGAAATGGGAAGGTAGGGATTAACAAATATAACAACTACACACCTGATAAATATGTACCAAGAAAAATCTTTGTTAAGTGTGGTAGTGTTAATCACTTGTCTGTTAATTACAAGATTGCTATGCCTACTCCCATGTATGCACCTTCTTCTTTTTCCAACATGATTGTCATATCTGCAATGCCTATAAATGTTATGCCTGCTTAGAATATGAATGCACAATTTGCTAATATGCCATTTGCTCCTAATCCTTATTATGCTGCATTTAGTATGCCTCAAATGCCATTTAGCATACCTTACTGGAATAACATGTTTGCAAATAGCATGCCTTTTCATGTAAACCAAAATGTTCATGGTAATTATGTTTCAATGAATGATTTCAAAGGTCCAACTCAAATGACTAAGGATGAATCTCAGATCCCCAAATCAAATGAGGTCAAACCTAAGAAACCAAAGAAAAAAGGCTAACAAGGAAGGACCCATGGAAACTTGGGTACCAAAATCAAATTGATTTGGTTTTGATATATGCAGGGAAATAGAAAGAATCTTTGGTATCTAGACAGTGGTTGCTCAAGGCACATGACTGGAGATTCTACCATGCTCACTGATTTCAAGGAAAGAGTTGGCCCAAGTATCACTTTGGGAGATGACGGCAAGGGTTATACTGTGGGATATGGCTTGATTTCAAAGGATAATGTCATCATTGAAGAGGTTGCCCTAGTGGATGGAATCAAACATAATTTGTTGAGTATCAGCCAGCTCAGTGATAAGGGTAACTCAGTCATTTTTTATTCAGAAGTCTGTGCCATGACCAATAAAAAGAGCAACAAAGTGGTTCTCACTGGAGTGAGAAAAGGAAATGTGTACCTAGTTGATTTCAACTCATCAAATGCAGACTCAGTAACTTGTCTTCTCAGTAAAGCAAGTCAAGATGAAAGTTGTCTATGGCACAAGAAGCTGTCCAATCTAAACTTCAAGACCATGAATGAGCTAGTCAAGAAAGAGTTGGTCAGAGGCATTCCTCAAGTGGAGTTTACCAAGGATGTATTGTGTGATGCCTGCCAGAAAGGAAAGCAGATTAAAGCATCATTCAGAAAGAAGCTTGATTCAATAATTGAAGAACCTTTGCAACTGTTGCACATGGATTTGTTTGGAACAGTCAATGTGTTGTCCATCTCAAGGAAAAGATATTGCTTAGTAATTGTAGATGATTTCTCAAAGTTCTCTTGGACATATTTTCTAAAGTCCAAAGATAAAGCTAGTGAAATCATCATCAATCACTTAAGGCAAGTCAACAATCATCCTGACTTCAAAGTAAGAAGAATCAGGAGTGACAATGGAACTGAGTTCAATAATTCTGTGATGAGATCATTTTATGAAGAAAATGGGATTATGCATGAGTTTTCTGCAGCTAGAACTCCACAACAAAATGGAGTGGTGGAAAGGAAAAACAGATCTCTTATTGAAGCTGCAAGAACAATGCTAGAAGAATCAAAGTTACCAACATATTTTTGGGCTAAAGCTGTGAATACTGCATGCTACGCTTAGAATATTTCTTTGGTTAATCAAGCAAAATGCATGACACCCTATCAATTGTTCAAGAATAGGAAGCCAACTCTAAATTTCTTAAATGTCTTTGGCTGCAAATGTTATATCTTAAGGAATCAAACTGATCAACATGGAAAGTTTGATGCCAAAGAAGATGAAGGAATTTTTGTCGGATATGCTGTGGGAAAAGCATATAGAGTCTACAATCTATGAACCAACATTGTAATGGAATCTGTACATGTTGTGTTTGATGATAAAAATATTGAAGGACTGCAAGATGGAGATTTCCATGAAAGCCTCAAATTCGATAATGTTGAGATGGTTAGTGATGACAGTGATGATGAAAGTGATCAAGAAATAGTGGCTAAGGACAATACAGAAAAATCTACACCTAATGAAGCACATAACTCAACATCCGTCGGTAGACAATCAGCTTCATCCGTCGAGATACAAAGTGCATCATCCGTCGGAATAATAAGAGAAGTTGAGAGTCAAAACAGATCACTTACTGAAGTGAACCCCATCTTTAAGTCAAAGATCCACAAACTTAGGGGGAGTTTCTTATGATCAAAACTCAGTTACACATCAAGACAATAATGAGGCCTCTTCATCTAGAGCAAATCTACCATAATAGAGAAAATGGACTAGAGATCACCCTTTTGAGCTCATTATTGGTGATGCATCTTCTAGAGTTCAAACGAGGACAGCAACTCAAGAAGAATGTCTGTATAGCAGCTTTCTTTCTAAGGCAGAACCAAAGAAGGTAGAAGAAGCTTTGTTATATACTGATTGGGTTTTAGCTATGCAGGAAGAGCTAAACCTATTTAAAAGGAACAAGGTATGGAAGCTGGTACCCAAACCTAAAGGAAAGAATCCAATTGACATCAAGTGGGTATTCAGAAACAAGATGGATATAAATGGCATAGTTGTCAGGAACAAAGCTAGATTGGTTGCTAAGGGCTACTGCCAACAAGAAGGACGAGATTTTGATGAAACTTTTGCTCATGTTGCAAGACTTGAAGCCATCAGAATTTTCTTAGCCTATGCAGCACATGACAATTTCAAAGTCTATCAAATGGATGTCAAAAGTGACTTTTTGAATGGAGATTTGGAGGAGGAAGTCTATGTCAGTCATCCTCCTGGTTTTGAAGATCCAAATTTTCCAGAGTATGTCTACTATCTTATGAAAGCACTTTATGGATTGAAGCAAGCACCTAGAGCCTGGTATGATACTTTGTCAAAGTTTCTCTTAGAAAATCACTTCACAAGAGGTACTGTTGACAAAACTTTATTCTTTAGAAATATTAATGGCTCTAGTATACTTGTTCAAATTTATGTAGATGATATTATATTTGGCTCTACAGATGAAAAAGTTTGCAAAAAGTTTTCCAAAATGATGCAAAGTAAGTATGAAATGAGCATGATGGGAGAACTAACTTACTTTCTTGGCTTACAAGTTAAGCAAGTTAGTGACGGAATATTCATTACTCAAACCAAATATATTTATGAACCTTTAAAGAAGTTTGATCTAATGGATTGCACATCTGCAAAAACTCTCATGGCCACTGCAACTAAGCTTGAATTAAACACTACTGAAAAGTATGTGGATATTTCAAGCTATAGAGGCATGGTTGGCTCACTTTTGTACTTAACAGCTAGTAGGCCAGATATAATGTTTTTTACTTTTCTTTGTGCTAGATTTCAGGCTGATCCTGGAGAATCTCACTTAGTAGCTATTAAGAGAATTTTCAGATATCTCAAGGGAACACCAAAACTTGGCATTTGGTACCCTAGAGATTCTGGTTTTGATCTAACTATTATTCAGATGCAGATTATGCAGGTTGTAAAATAGATAGAAAAAGTACAACAGGAACTTGTCAATTTCTAGGAAATAAGCTTGTGTCTTGGTTCAGTAAAAAGTAAAATTCAGTTTCTACTTCTACAGCTGAAGCTGAATACACTGCTGGTAGTTGTTGCGCACAGATTCTATGAATGAAAAACCAACTGTTGGACTTTGGTCTACAAGTGGATAGAATTCCTATTTTATGTGATAACACAAGTGCAATTGCCATCACTGAAAATCCAGTACAGCATTCAAGAAAAAAGTACATAGACATCAAAGACCACTTTATTAGAGAACATGTGATGAATGGTACTGTGGAACTTCATTTTGTTCCAAGTGAGAAGCAGCTTGCAAATATCTTTACTAAGCCACTTGATGAATCCATCTTTTCTAGGTTGGTAAGTGAGTTAGGTATGCTTAATTATTCTTAAATTATTTCTGATTATTTTGTGAGATGATGCAGCCAGAAACTTAATTGATTTTTCTATTTTAGATGGAATTTTGGCTAAGTCAAAATTTACATCTTGACGAATGCTCATTATCAATCGAGTTTAATCATTAGTCGAAATAGAATATCTTAATAAAAATCAATTACTTTTCTGAATTATTTTATACCCGACGGATAACTGCTTTATCCTCATCTGTCGAATTGTCTACATCCTAGCCGTTAAAAGTACTGAACATTATCCATCGGATATACTTACAGTCTGTAAGTATATTACGACGGATAATTGACAGAAATTTGACAGTTTATTTTATTTTAAACGCTATTTTAGGCTATTTTGATTGGCACCAGTAGTCAAAATCATGTCTCAGTCTGGATTCATCTATGAGAAAAAAAAATTCGTAGCTCTTGTGAACAAGGAAATTTCGGCATCTGAAGATTTTCACAAAATGATGGACTTTGTGAAGGGATGCAAACTCAGTTATGCTATGTTGGAATCACCCATAATCTACTGTGAAGTTGTGGAGGAGATATGGACAACTGCTGTGTACCAGTCTACTGATAAAACCATAACTTTTACTCTCAAAGGTAAGCAATACTGCATTAACAGTGATGTAATTCAAGCATGCTTTAAGATTCCTGAAAACACTACTACTGAACCACACACAGATGCTAATTTAGTTACCATGCTTAATTCTATTGGCTACGCTCTTCCTACCACTAAGTTAAGTGAGATTAGAAGGCTAGGTCTTAGGAAAGAGTAGAGTTATTTGTGTGATGTAGTTACCAAAGTGTTTTTTGGTAAGATAAGTAACTTTGATTCTGTCAACACTACCATGCTTTATATGATAGTTACTGATAAGTACCATAATTTAAGTGACATGATCATGTTTGAGTTAGGTTACAAGTTAGGGGAAATTAAAAGAAGAACTAAAAATATCTATTATGCTAGATTCTTTATGATTCTTGCTAATCATTTTGTTGAGGATATTGTTGTTGAGAACCCAACCAACAAACTGGATTGTTGGGTTTAAGAAAGGAGAGTGCTGGCAGATCTTAACAGAGTAAGCATCACAATGAGGTGCCCCTTTTCTATTTTCCTATCATGGAGGGCCCCCAGGTAAGTGAGGTAAGCACCACTGTCTCTACTATTCCAACCTCCCAAATTTCTTTGCCTTTGAGTGTGGCTATGACATCTGTGTCAATGACCCAACAGATGCCTACCCAAGCCACCAAAACAAAAATTTCAAAAACCAAATCAAAGAAAACCCCCTCTGGTTTCTCTCAAAAGAAACCAGTTGCAAAATCAACCAAAACTAAAGAGGGGAGTGTGAAGGGTGGTAAGGTAGGTGAGGGACAGGGTGAACACCAAAGAAACCCTAAGGATAAGGATGGAGAGGTAAGTGTACCTAAGCCTAGCCACACTACAGTTTCCCAACAAACGGTGGTGATTAATAAGGAAATTAGCTCACTTCTAGTTTTATCCTCCCAAAAGGATGTTATTATTGAAACAAGCTCCCAACCAGGAGCACAGACCAAGAGGATAAGGGACACAAGCTCACCCTAAACTTATGCCAGAAAGAAGAGATCCAAAACCATTGGGGATGCACAGGGAACACACACAGTGCAAACTGAAGCTAAAGACTCAGCCTCTGCTCCATCTCAAATTCCGATTAATGTGGTTCCAATAAATGTGGAGTCACAGCCAAAATCTTTAATCATAGAAGCACCACAAACACCAAACTCTCCCATAAATTCTCTGGATGTGGATATGATCAACACATCAATTCATGATTCCCCTTCTTTAACTCTGTTGGGGAAGCCAAAATCTAGTGCAAGTGAGCATCATCTTTTGGATGATTTGTTGGCTCACTTGCCAATTCTTTCAGGAACTATTGAGACATCTGTGCCCAAATTATCATCAATCTGCACAAAGTCTACAATAGTCTCTACTCCAAACTCATTCATTTCTTCTATTCTGGTGGATATTGTTCATCCATCGGTTAGTGATTGTATCCCGACGGATGTGCCTAATAGCAGTCATCCGTCGGCTATCCTAATTACTACCCCGATGGATGTTCCTCATCCATCGGTACTCACTACACACACTGAAATTTCAATAATTGTTACAAGTGTAGATGAGTTAGTAGTTGTACAATCACTCTTAGGACTGAGGGAAGGGAGTGAATTAAGTGAGAGGCCGAGTTGCTCTCAGGCAAAAGGAGAGGAAAGGAGTGAATAAATGCAGGCTATTTCTTCCGGCCTGGAAAAAAAGAGTGAGAGGAGTTCCACCTTAATAGGTGAAGGTAAGGGTGTGAGGGTGGTGAGCCAAGGGGAGCCCTTGATGCAAGAAAAGAGAGAAAATAAGAGAAAAGCAGGTACAGCTAAATGAGAAGAGCCTATTATAAGTGAGTTAATGGATGTCAATGAGGCTGATAAGAGACAGCTAATTCAGCAAGAATATCAAGTTGTTTTAGACTCTGTTTCTTTTGAAGCTGAGGCATTTACTCACCCTGTGGCAGCATATCAAGTTCTAGCTAAACAGGACAATATGGCTGCAGAAAAGATGCTTAACTTGGTGCATATAGCTGCTTCAATGCAAAGAGCAAAGGATGTCATTACAACCATGCCACCTAAAGCTGGTGATGATGTTGACTATGGAACTGGTGAGTCTGAAGAGTTCTTTGGAGATGAAGATGGTGATGAAGAAGAGATCATGGACATAGGGGATAAGAAGGCCCTAGCTCTAGCTCAAACATTCCACCTTGGGTGTTTTCTAAAGAGTGTGATGAGCAGCATTTCAAGAAAACTCTTTTTCACATCATTCAACAGACACACACTGCTCTTCAAGCCACTACTTATGCTAGCACCAAGAAGCTTCTACAAGCACACCTCAACTCTCTACAACTACATCAAATACAAGCTCTTCAACACAATCAAGATGTCACTTCAATCAAAATTGAGATTGACCAAATTAAGAAGGATGTCTTTGAAAGATTGGATGCAAAATTCCCAGATACAACAGTACTTGACATCAGCAGACAGTTGAGGAATAATTTTACTCTTTCAACTAAAGTGGATTCCCTAGACACAAGACTGAAAGCTGTAGAAGCCTCTCTCACAACTATTCTACATCAAGCACAGCAAACTCAGTTGCTACAAAAGCTGGTGGCTGCACAAACTTCCACCTCCACTCTACTTGATGATAACAAAAAGGGGGAGAAAGATTCACTCATCCCATCTAGTCAAGGAGGGCAAACCAGTGAGGTGGGAGCATGTGATAAATGTTTAAATAAGTCAAGTAATAGTTCCAGAAATTACTACTGCCAATTTATGGAAACAGTATTTCCAGTGCTATCAGTATTTGATCCATCAATATTTGATGCTCCCTCTGTATCAGTATTTCCATAAATTGATGCTCCCTCTGAATCAGTATTTCTAGTGCTATCAGTATTTGATCCATCAATATTTGAGGAAACAGAGTCTGATGAATTATTTACTGATGTTCCTTGAGTTGAATCACTTATAGAAGACTCTTGATGAGAATCATGTTGCTCCCCCTCAACATGTGCTTTAGTATTTGCAGAATTTCCACTATCATGTGGATCATCAGAGTTTAGAGTGATATCAGGACTTACCGTATCAGGATTTACTATATCAGGATATGTTAGTATTTCAGGATTTAACTGTTCAGCATATGGTACTTTATTTTCTAATCTCAACTCATCATGGTCATCTGCATCTTCTTGACCTGTAATTTTCTTGTCATCAAAAGATATATGTATAGATTCCATGACTGTCCTTGTTCTCAGATTATATATTCTAAAAGCTTTTGTTGACAGTGGATAGCCAACAAAAATGCCTTCATCAGCTTTTAGATCAAATTTGGTAAGCTGTTTTAGATGAGTTTTGAGGACAAAATACTTGCAGCCAAAAATGTGAAAGTACTTCAAATTTGGCTTATTTCCCTTCACCATCTCAAATGGTGTTTTTCCATGCTTGTTGACCAATGTTGCATTTTATGTGAAGCAAGCAGTTTACACAGCCTCAGCCCAGAAGTAGGTAGGAAATCTTGCTTCCTCCATCATGGTTCTAGCAGCTTCTATAAGAGTTCTATTCTTTCTTTCAATAACTCAATTTTGTTGTGGAGTTCTAGGGGCAGAAAACTCTCGTTTTATTCCCTTGTATTTGCAGAACTCTTCCATAGTACTGTTCTTGAATTCAGTTTCATTATCACTTCTAATGATCTTCACTTTGTGTGTTGATCATTTTTCCAGTTCTCTCACATGATCAAGAAGAATGTATTGGGATTCATCATTGGTGTGTAGAAAATACACTCATGTGCATTTTGTATATTCAGCAACAATTACAAGTGCATACCTCTTCTTAAAAATTGACATTACATTAAATGGACCAAAGAGATCAATGTGAAGTAGATGATATGGTTCAAGAATAGAGGATTCAGTTTTACTCTTGAAAGATATTTTCCTCTGCTTGGCTTTCTGGAATGAGTCACATAAGCCATCAGGAGTAAATACTCCATTGGGCAATCCTCTAACAAGATCTTTCTTCACAAGCTCATTGATGTTGTTGAAATTAAGATGAGAAAGTCTTGTATGCCAGTTCTAGCTGTCTTCCACAGATACTCTATTAAGTAAACAAACTTATGATCTATCAGTATTTATGGAGACCCTAGCTTCATATAAGTTACCATGTCTTACACCAATCATTGCAATCTTACCATCAAACTTACTGACAATTTCACAATGTTCCTCATAGAAATTTACATGGTAACCTCTGTCACAGATCTGACTCATAATGATCAAATTATGCTCGAGTCCTGCAACCAGAGCTACATCTTCAATGATGACATTACCAAGTTTGTTTTTTCCATATCCTAAGATTTTTCCTAAGTTTCCATCTCCATAAGAAACACTTGGGTCAGCCTTCTCCTTAAACTCTTGTTGTGAATATGTTGTGAACTTGATGATTTCATTAACAAAACACCTTAGTAGATTTTACTTAGTGAAAAATGTAGCACTCGACGGATAAGAAATATAGTCCCGATGGATGACTCAATATAGTCCCGACGGATGATGATTAATTATCCATCGAGTGAGTAGCTTGTGTAATAATGAGACTGTAGCACATTTCTGCATACACCTTGTTTAGATTATGTAGTAGCACTCAAGTCATGTTGACTTTAATTAGATATGCAGAATAGGTTGATTAATTGTACATAGATGATGTCTTGTAATTCTGCATAAATGAAGTGAAGTCAAGTGCCAGATAGCTACCCGACGGATAAACAACAATGCCACTCGACGGATGATCAACAAGGCAACCCGACGGATGATCATGTACCCAATGGATAATCAATTCAAACATCTGTTGACAGTGACAACATAGTCACATGCGTCGAGTGTATGCAAAAGGAATGTGGAAGCCTATTCAACTGGGTTTTAGAGAACAAAGAAGCATTGCCATTTCCATGCTATTATGAAGATATTCAAAGATGCTGGAATAGAGTAATAAAGCAGCATAGTATTAGACTTGATAGGTTTTGTTTTATTATCTTGTCTTATTACTTTATAATCTTAGTGATATATAAACCAAGAAGTAGCAAATAAAACAACAAGAACACTAAGCAAGAACATTATCTCAGAGAAACAATTATAAGCTGCATCCTTAGCATTTCTCTGTAAACTTAGTTGTTCATATTTGTAAGCAGCTGTGAGCTAATCTTGCTACACAGTGGATACATTCAAATCCACAAGAAAGTTTTTAAAGACTTGTGTTTTTAATTACTTGTGTTTTGATTTTACTAACTTCTTATTCCGCACTTTGCAAATCAAACACTTATATATTATTAAGATAGAACATTTTATAATTTGTGAAAAAGGTTCAAAAATTCCATTCAACCCCCCTTCTGTAATTCTTGTTGCATTGTTAGGGACTAACAATTGGTATCAGAGAAAGCTGTTGAAGAACAAAGAGTTTAAAGATCACAACAAAACAGCAAGATGAACAAGAAGGATGTTGGAGTCAAGATTCCTTTTCTGGATAAAGATAATTACCATCATTGGAAGGTAAAAATGCATCTCCATTTACTTTCTCAAGATGAGGCCTATGTGGATTGCATGGAGAGAGGTCCTCATGTGCCAATGAGAGCTGCAACTGGAAACGAGCCATCTGTTCCCAAGCCAAGGCATGAATGGTCTAATCCTGATATTGAACAACTCGGGAAAGATAAGAAGGCCATGAATATCCTGTTAAATGGAGTTGATGGTGACATGTTTGACAACATCATCAATCGTAAAACTGCCAAAGAAGTTTGGGATATTATACAGAGTATCTGTGATGGCACTGAGCAAGTAAGGGAAAATAAGATGCAGCTACTCATTCAGCAATATGAGCATTTTCATAGTGAAGAAAGTGAGTCTCTCACTGATATTTTAGTAGGTTTCAAAAACTACTAAATGCTGTGAAGTTGCATGGAAGAGTGTATCAGATAAAAGACTCCAATCTAAAGTTCCTTAGATCTCTTCCAAAGGAATGGAAACCTATGCAAGTCTCATTGAGAAACTCTCAAGATTACAAGGAGTTTACTTTGGAGAGACTGTATGGCATCCTGAAAACTTATGAGCTTGAAATAGAGCAAGATGAGAGGATGGAGAGAGGAAAGAAGAAAGGAGGATCCATTGCACTAGTTGCTGAGTTAGAGAAAGAGAAGGAGATGAAGATGGAAGCTGTTGAATGAACTTCAAAGGTCTGTGAAACAAGGGCAAGGGGCTGGTAGCAGAAAATGAAGATTCTTTGAGCCAAGATGACATGGAAGATATTGATGAACATCTAGCATTTCTTTCCAGAATATTTGCCAAGCTCAAGTTCAAGAAGAACTTTGGAGCAGCTAAGCCAAATAGAAACATGATGGATAAATCAAAATTCAAATGTTTCAAATGTGGCTTAGTAGGGCACTTTGCCAGCGAGTGTAGAAAGTCAGATTCCAGCAAAAAGAAGTTTGAGCCTGTGGATTATAAATAGAAATACTTTGAGTTGCTCAAACAAAAGGAAAGGGCTTTCATTATACAAGAAAATGACTGGGAAGCAGATGGTCTGGATGAGGATGAGGATGTCAGCTATGTTAATCTAGCCCTAATGTCCAAGTCTGATGAAACAGAGACAAGTTCTTCAAGTAATCAGGTAATCACCACTAACCTTGCACATTTATCTAAAGCTGTGTAATGATGCAATAAATGACATGTCTACAGAATTATATCATTTGTGTGTTACACTTAAGTCTCTAACCAAGGAAAATGCTAAAATCAAAGAAAACAATTTGTTTTTAAGTGAGAGGAATAATGTGCTAGAGTCTCAGTTCATTGAATTTGAAAAATTGAGAATTGAGTGTAAAATTGCTAAAAATGAATTAACTGAGTCCTTGAAGAAAAAAGAGATCTTGAAGAAGCAGCTTGAACGAGAACAGGAGGTGATTAAGGCATGGAAAACATCTAGAGATGTTCATGCTCAAATCACCAAAGTACAAGGTATTGAGTCCTTTTGTGATGCAGCCGGGAAGAAAAATAAGGAGAAGCTGGAATCCAATTTGGTTGAAAGATTGCTAACAAATGTAGACTCGACAGATGATGAGGGTCATCCGTTGGATAACAAAAAGGGTTATCCGTCGAGTGATATAAATCATTATCCGTCGACTGTGAGCAAACCTGTGAGTAAAGCCAAACTTACCAAGTTAAATGAGAAATATGGATCAGTTTCAAAGAATTTTATTTCAGGAGAATCCAGTCAAGTGAAGAAGGAGAAAAAGGCTAATGTTGGTCATATGACTGTCAAGCAATTGAGTGACAGACTGGAAAAGATTGAGGTTAAAACAGAGGCTAAAAGGAAAAATAATAGTAATGGAAAATTAGAAATTAACAAGCACAACAACTACACACCTAATAAATACGCTCCTAGAAAAATCTGTGTCAAGTGTGGTAATGTAAATCATTTGTCTGTTAATTGCAAAACTTCCATGCCTACTTCCATATATATGCCACCTCATTTTCCCAACATAAATGCCATGCCTTCTATGCCTATGAATGCTATGTCTACACAGAATATGAATGTACAGTTTGCTAATATGTCATTTGCACCTAATCCTTATTATGTTGCATTTAGTATGCCACAAATGCCATTTAGCATGCCTTACTGGAATAACATATTTACTAATAGTATGCCATTTCCTGTTAATCAAAATATGCATGATAATTTTGCTGTAATGAATGGTTTCAAAGGTCCAACTCAAATGACTAAGGATGAATCTGATATCCCCAAGTCAAATGAGATCAAAACTAAGAAATAAAAAACGAAAGCTAACAAGGCAGGACCCAAGGAAACTTGGGTACCAAAATTAACTTGATTTGATTTTAATGTGTGCAGGGAAACAGAAAGAATCTATGGTACTTGGATAGTGGTTGTTCAAGACACATGACTGGTGATTCTACCATGCTCACAGATTTCAAGGAGAGAGCTGGCCCAAGTATTACTTTTGGAGATGACAGCAAGGGTTATACTGTGGGATATGGCTTGATTTCAAAAGACAATGTCATCATTGAGGAGGTTGCCTTAGTAGATGGTCTCAAGCACAATTTGTTGAGTATCAGCCAGCTTTGTGATAAAGGCAATTCAGTAACCTTCAACTCAGAAACCTATGTTGTGACAAACAAAAGAAGCAACAAAGTGGTTCTCACTGGAGTAAGAAAAGGAAATGTGTATCTAGCTGACTTCAACTCATCAAATGCAGAATCTGTTACTTGTCTTCTCAATAAAGCAAGTCAGGATGAAAGTTGGTTATGGCACAAGAAGCTATCCCATTTAAACTTCAAGACCATGAATGAACTTGTAAAGAAAGAACTGGTTAGAGGTATTCCTCAAGTGGAGTTTTCTAAGGATGGATTGTGTGATGCCTGCCAAAAAGGAAAGCAGATCAAAGCATCATTCAAAAAGAAGCTTGATTCAACAATTGAAGAACCTTTACAACTGCTACACATGGATTTATTTGGACCAGTCAATGTGTTGTCCATCTCAAGGAAAATATTTTGCCTAGTAATTATAGATGATTTCTCAAAGTTCTCTTGGACATATTTCTTAAAGTCAAAAGATGAGGCTAGTGAAATCATCATCAATCACATAAGGCAAGTCAATAATTATCCTGATTTCAAAGTTAGAAGAATCAGGAGTGACAATGGAACTGAGTTCAAGAATTCTGTCATGAGAGCATTTTGTGAAGAAAATGGGATTTTGCATGAGTTTTCAGCAGCAAAAACTCCACAAAAAAATGGAGTAGTAGAAAGGAAGAACAGATCACTTATTGAAGCTGCAAGGACAATGCTTGAAGAGTCTAAGTTACCAACATATTTCTGGGCTGAAGCTGTAAATACTGCATGTTACACTCAGAATATTTCTCTGGTTAATCAAGCAAAATGCATGACTCCCTATCAATTGTTCAAGAACAAGAAGCCAACTCTAAACTTTCTTCATATCTTTGGCTGCAAATGTTATATCTTGAGAAATCAAACTGATCAGAATGGGAAGTTTGATGCTAAAGCAGATGAAGGAATTTTTGTTGGATATGCTGTTGGTAAAGCATATAAAGTCTACAATCTAAGAACCAACATTGTTGTGGAATCAATACATGTTGTGTTTGATGATAAAAAGATTGAAGGACTGCAAGATGGAGATTACCATGAGAGCCTCAAATTTGACAATGTGGAGATGGTTAGTGATGACAGTGATGATGAAAGTGATCAAGAAACAGTATCAAATGATAATGCAGAAAAATCCACTACCAATGAAGCAAAAAATTCAACATCTGTCGAGTTGCAAAATGCTTCATCCGTCGGGAGATAATCTGCTTTATCCGTCGGGAGACAACCAGCTTCATTCGTCGGTACTCAAAATTCACCATCTGTCGGGTCATCAAAAGAAGCTGAAAGTCAGAATAGATCACTTACAGAAAGTTCCCCTTTCTCAAATCAAAGATCCATTAACTCAGGAGGAGTTTCTAACAATCAAAACTCAATCACACATCAAGACAACAATGAGGCCTCTTCATCTAGAGCTAATCTACCTCAACAAAGAAAATGGACAAAGGATCACTCCTTTAAGCTCATCATTGGTGATGTATCTTCTAGAGTTCAAACAAGGAGAACAACTCAAGAAGAATGTCTATACAACAACTTTCTTTCTAAGGAAGAATCAAAGAAGGTAGAAGAAGCTTTGTTGGATCCTGATTGGATTTTAGCTATGCAGGAGGAGCTAAACCAATTTGAGAGGAATAAGGTATGGAAGCTGGTGCCCAAGCCTAAGGGAAAGAATCCAATAGACACCAAATGGGTATTCAGAAATAAGATGGATGAAAATGGCATAGTAGTCAGGAATAAAGCTAGATTGGTTGCTAAGGGCTATTGTCAACAAGAAGGAATAGATTTTGATGAAACATTTGCTCCTGTTGCAAGACTTGAAGCCATCAAAATCTTCTTAGCCTATGCAGCCCATGCCAATTTCAAAGTTTATCAAATGGATGTTAAAAGTGCCTTTCTGAATGGAGATTTGGAGGAGGAAGTCTATGTCAGTCATCCTCCTGGTTTTGAAGATCCAAATTTTCCAGAATATGTTTACTATCTTTTGAAAGCACTTTATGGACTGAAGCAAGCTCCTAGAGCCTGGTTTGACACTTTGTCAAAGTTTCTTTTAGAGAATCACTTCACTAGAGGTACTGTAGACAACAATCTTTTCTTTAGAAATGTTAATGGCTCTAGTATACTTGTTCAAATTTATGTAGATGACATTATTTTTGGCTCTACAGATGAAAACCTTGCAAAAAGTTTGCCAAATTGATGCAAAGTAAGTATGAAATGAGTATGATGGGAGAAATAACTTACTTTCTTGGTTTGCAAGTTAAGCAAGTTAGTGATGGAATATTCATTAGTCAAACTAAATATATTTTATGATCTTTTGAAGAATTTTGATCTAATGGATTGCACATTTGCAAAAAGCCTCATGGCCACTGCAAATAAGCTTGAATTAAACAATATTGAAAAGTCTGTGGATATTTCAAGTTATAGGGGCATGGTTGGCTCACTTCTATACTTAACAGCTAGTAGGCCAGATATAATATTTGCTATATGTTTGTGTGCTAGATTTCAGGCTGATCCTAGAGAATCTCACTTAGTAGCTATTAAGAGAATTTTCAGATATCTCAAGAGAACACCAAAACTTGGCATTTGGTACCCTAGAGATTTTGGTTTTGATCTAACTGGTTATTCAGATGCAGATTATGCAGGTTGTAGAATTGATAGAAAAAGTACAACAGGAACCTGTCAATTTCTAGGAAACAAGCTTGTGTCCTGGTTCAGTAAAAAGCAAAATTTAGTTTCTACTTCTACAGCTGAAGCTGAATATATTGTTGCTGGCAGTTGCTGTGCACAGATTTTGTGGATGAAAAACCAATTGCTAGACTATGGTTTGCAAGTTGAAAGGATTCCCATTCTCTGTGATAACACAAGTGCAATTGCCATCACTGAAAATCCAGTACAGCATTCAAGGACAAAGCACATAGACATCAAGTACCACTTCATAAGGGAACATGTAATGAATGGTACTGTGTAACTACATTTTGTTCCAAGTGAAAAGCAGCTTGCAGATATATTTACCAAGCCACTGGATGAATCCACCTTTTCAAGGTTGGTAAGTGAGTTAAGTATGCTAAATTATTCTTAAATCTTTTCAGATAATTTGTAAGTTGTAATGCAACCAGAAATTTAATTGGTTTTTCAGTCTTGGATGAAATTTTGGCTAAGTCAAAATTTACATCTCGATCGATGATCATTATCAATCGAGTTTGATCATCCGTCGGTATACATTTTGTTAATAAAATTAATTATTTTTCTGGAATATTTTATGACTCGACGGATAACTGATTTATCCTCATCCTTCGAATTGTCTTATTTTTAGCCATTGATTACCTAAACATTATCCATCGAGTATACTTACAGTTTGCAAGTATAACACGACGGATAATTGAAGGAATTTTTATAGTTTATTTTTAAACGGCTATTTTGGGAAATTCTTATTGGTTACTTTATTTTACTTTATTATTTTTGACAGTTATTTTTGAGATAGTATAAAAGCATAATTCATTTTCATTGCTTTTCTTTATCATTCTCAAATCATCTACTCTAAATTCTCTCTTTCTCAAAAGCAATTATCATCTATATATCTACAATTTCCACTCTCTAACAATGGCACCAGTCTTCAAGATCATGTCACAAACTGGATTTATCTATGAGAAGAACAACTTCACGGTTCTAGTAAACAAGGGGATTCAACAGTCTGGTGACTACCACAAAATGATGGATTTTGTGAAGAACTGCAAACTCAACTATGCCATGCTAGAATCACCCACCATCTTCTGTGAGGTTGTTGAAGAAATGTGGTCAACTGCTGTGTACAACTCAACTGATAAGACCATCACACTCACTATTAAAGGTAAGGAATTCTGTATTAATAGTGATGTTGTTAAAGCATGTTTCAAAATTCCTGATAATACTGTAACTTCACCACACACAGGCACTGATATTGTTAATATGCTTAACTCCATGGGCTATACACTCTCTACTTCTAAGTTAAGTGAAATTAGGAGGTTGGGTCTTAGAAAGGAATGGAGTTATCTATGTGATGTAGTTACTAAGGTATTCTCTGGTAAAATCAGTAATTTTGATTCTGTCAATATCTATATGCTTAACATGCTTTACATGCTAGTTACTGATAAGTTCTTTTACTTTTGTGATCTTGTTTGATTGAGTTGGGATTTAAGTTAGGGGAGTTAAATTAAAGGGGTAAAAATATTTATTATGCTAGATTTTTAATGATGATTGCTAACCATCTCTCTAAGGATATTGTGCTTGAGACCCCAACTAACAAATTAGATTGTTGGGTTCAAGAGAGAAGAATTATTGCAGATTTGAATAAGGCAAACCATCACAAAGAGGTGCCACTCTTCTATTTCCCTGTAATGAAAGCACCTCAGGTAAGTGAGGTAATTTCATCTGTCTCTACTCTTCCAACCCCAAAAATTTCTTTGCATTCTAGTGTAGCTATGGAAACTGTGTCAATGACCCAACAGTTGCCTACCCAAGCTACCAAATCCAAAATTTCTAAATCCAAGTCAAAGAAAGCACCCTCGGGCATCTCTCAAAAGATGCCAGTTGCAAAATCCACCAAATCTAAAGAGGGGAGTGTGAAGGTGGGTAAGGTAGGTGAGGGACAGGGTGAACATAAAAGAAACCCTAAGGATAAGGTTGGAGAGGTGAGTATTTCCCAGCCTAGCCACACTGCAGTTTCCCAACAGAATGTAGTGCTTAATAAGGAAATACGCTCATTGCTAGTTGCATCCTCCCAAAAAGATGTGACTATTGAACAAAGCTCTCAGTCAAGAGCACATGCCAAAAGGGTAAGGGACACAAGCTCACCCCAAACCTATACTAGAAAGAAGAAACCAAAAACCCTTGGGGATGCACAGGGTTCACACACTGTACAAACTAGTGCTAAAGATACAGTCACTGCACCTTTTCAAAGTCAGTTTGATGTGGCTCCGATAAATGTGGAGTCAAAGCCAAAATCTTTAGTTATAGAAGCACCTCAAACACCAAATTCTCAAACAAACTCTCTGGATGTGGATATGATCAACACATCAATTCCTGATTCCCCTTCTTTAACTCTACTGGGGAAGCCAAAATCTAGTGCAAGTGAGCATCATCTTTTGTATGATTTGTTGGCTCACTTGCCAATTCTTTCAAGAACTGTTGAGACATCTGTGCCAAAATTCTCATCAATCTGCACAGAGTCCATAATAGTTTCCACTCCAAACTCATTTATTCCTTCTCTCTCGATGGATATTATTCATCCGTCGAGTAGTGATTGTATCCCGACGGATAAGCTTAACAGCAGTTATCCTTCGGATAGTCAAACTGCTAACCCGACGGATATCCCTTATCTGTCAAGTGTCTATGCACAGCTTCAAATTTCATCAATTATCTCAAGTGCAGAAGACTTAGTGGTAGTACAATCACTCCTAGGATTGAGGGAAGAGAGTGTTATGAGTGAGAGTCTGGGTTGCTCCCAGGAAAAAGGAGAGGAAAAGAGTGAAAATATGCAATCCAGTTCTTCAGGATTGGCAAAAGAGAGTGTGAGGAGTCCCATCTTAGATGGTGAAGGTGAGGGTGTGAGGGTGGGGAGCCAAGGTGAGACCTTGATGCAACAAAAGAGAGATAATGAGAGAAATGCAGGTACAGGAGATATAAGGGTGGATGTCATTGCAAGTGAGTTAATGAATGTCCAGGATGTAGACAGGGAGGGACTATCTCAGCAACCTCAAGCTGTTATAGATTCTACCTCCCTTGATGCTGAGACATTTACTCACCCAGTTCCAGCATATTAACTTCTAGCTGAAGAGGGCAATGACAATGCAGAAAGGATGCTCAACTTGGTGCACACCATACAGTTAATGCTAAGAGCTAAGGATGCCATCACCGCTTTGCCCTCTACAGCTGGTGATGTTGATTATGAGACTGGTGGTTCAGAAGAATTCTTTGGAGGTGAAGGTGGAGATAGTGAAGAAGAGCCATTGGACATAGGGGAGAAGTAGGCTCTAGTTCAAGATCAGGCATGCTATCTTGGGTATTTTCAAAGCCCTGTGATGAACACTACTTCAAGACAACCCTGATTCAACTCATAAATCAGACAAATTCTGCTCTTAAAACAACCACAAATGTCAACACCAAAAAGCTCCTTCAAGCACATCTTACTTCTCTACAACTACAACAAATCCAAGGTTTTCAACATGCTCGAGATGTCAACACTATCAAAGGTGATATTGATGAGATGAAAAAGGCCATTTCTGACAAGATGGACTCTAAACTTCCAGAAGCTACAATGCTTGACATTAAGAGATAGCGCAGGAAAAATTCTGATATTGCCACAAAGATAGATGCCTTGGATACAAGAATGACAGCAATGGAAGCATCTCTTACAGTAATTCATCTACACCAAGCTCAACAAACAGACTTGCTTCAGAAACTGGTGGCTGCACAAACCTCCTCCTCTACTCAACTTGATGATAACAAAAAGGAGGAGATAGAGAGTTCTAGGAGTGAGGGGGAGTAAAAAGTGCTCAACATTCAAGTTAGCAAAGTAATTGTGCCTACAATTACTATCTCAAAGCCACCAGCTAAGGACAGTATTGATCTGATAAATGAAGCAGCAGCCAATATAAGAGTAGCTGAAAAGGAGTAGTTGATTCCAATCAACTGGGAGAAAATTGATGAGGATATTCAAAAGAAGTTTGGGCTAGCAAAGAAGCCAGAAAAGTCAGCCATTCATCACTCTCAAGTCAGGCAAATCTCTGTGAATGAAATGAGCATGAACTATCTGGAAAGAGGACAGCCATCTTGCATCAAATCTCCAAAGGCTGAAGTACTTTTGATGCCAAGGGTGAACTATCCAAAATCATCACTAAAGAACCCTTTGGATACAGTGTATGAGACACCTAAGCCTGATAAGAAGAAACTGTTGTCAAGATCCATTGCCTTCTACAAGGATCCAGCTGATTCAGCTTTGAAAAGGAGAATTGCTAAAGTTTTCAGGAACGATAAAGAAATTTGTGTGGTGGCTGGACATCCTCAATTTGCTGAAGTAAAGAGAGAAGAAAAGGCAAGATTGAAGCAAGAAAAGAAGCAAGCTGCTCTAGATGCTAAAAAGGTTAAACAAAAGAAAGAGCAAGCTGCTATCTTGGCCAAGCTACAAGTTATGAAACCAACACAACAAATTCCTGCTCAGCCATCTGAAATCACTGAATCTCAAGATCCAAAGAAGCAAGTTGAACCTCAATAGAAGAAATCTCATAGAAAGAAGGAATTGGCCAAAAGAACCAAAAGGAAATTGAACTTTGTTGGTAAGGAATTGGAGAATCAGCCTCCCAAGGAATCCACTCCAACTACAACTCAAGCATCAACACCCTTAGTGGTATTTGAAGACATTAAGGTGGTGGATCCTTATGGGAACATTCATGGTGAACGTATTGTGCCTAAGGATGAACCAATAGACTGGGAAAGTCTACCAATTCTTGACTTCAATTTGCCCATCCTTAAAAAGCCAAAGAGAATAAAGTCAAGAGCAGTCAAGAAAGTAAAGCTGTCACCTCTCAAATCCAAAGATCAATCCAAAGTCAACAAGGGAGATTACATGTACTTATGTGACATCAAGGAATTCTCTGATCTAAACCTCTATCTAGATGAACTGGAAGAAGTTAGAGGGATTGATGCCTACAGGAATCTACCTGAAAGGTTAGTTTTCAAGTACAAGGGAGGAAAGGAGATTCAATGGCCACTTCCCAGGATCCTTCAAGAAAGCCAATCTGTGCTGATAAAGGTTTATTCATCATTCAAGAAGAACTTTGGATTCAATGTTACTGCAAGAAGACTTGTTCTAAAGAAGATTGAAGAACTGAGGAGTATTAGAGCTAAAGATGCACTCCCAAAGACTCTAACCATTCCTTATACAGGGAATAGAGTGCATCTAAGGCCCTACTGGCTGATGGAGTTCATGGATGACAAAGTAGTTAGAAGATTTTTCAGATTAGAAGATCAATTGAGCATCTCTATCAATGAAACTCTTTTGGAAATGCAAGAAAAACTAAATCTCTCAGAATCTGATGAACTGGAATTCCACAGACAGCTCCAAAATCAGATAGAAGAAAACTATAGAAAGCTTGGAAAGAGATCCAGACCTTCAAGGAACTAGATTAATCTGCTCAGGCTAGAGGAGCACCTTGAAAATGACTGTGAGCTAATCTTTGTGCATTTTGTTATTTGAAGCACTTTACAGTTTTATCTACTTACTTTTAAAGTTGTATTTTTAGGGCATTTTGTTATCATCAAGTTTCTCTTAATTTATGGCTACAATTCTAGTAGACATAAATTGGGGGAGATTGTTGTGAATATGTTGTGAACTTGATGATTTCATTAACAAAACACCTTAGTAGATTTTACTTAGTGAAAAATGTAGCACTCGACGGATAAGGAATATAGTCCCGACGGATGACTCAATATAGTCCCGACGGATGATAATTAATTATCCATCGAGTGAGTAGCTTGTGTAATAATGAGACTGTAGCACATTTCTGCATATACCTTGTTTAGATTCTATAGTGGCACTAAAGTCATGTTGACTTTAATTAGATATTCAGAATAGGTTGATTAATTGTACATAGATGATGTCTTGTAATTCTACATAAATGAAGTGAAGTCAAGTGCCAAATAGCTACCCGACGGATAAACAACAATGCCACTCGACGGATCATCAACAAGGCAACCCGACGGATGATCATGTACCCAATGGATAATCAATTCAAACATCTGTTGACAGTGACAACACAGTCACATGCGTCGAGTGTATACAAAAGGAATGCGGAAGCCTATTCAACTGGGTTTTAGAGAACAAAAAAGCATTGCCATTTCCATGCTATTATGAAGATATTTAAAGATGCTGGAATAGAGTAATGAAGCAGCATAATATTAGACTTGATAGGTTTTGTTTTATTATCTTGTCTTATTACTTTGTAATCTTGGTGATATATAAACCAAGAAGTAGCAAATAGAACAACAAGAACACTAAGCAAGAACATTATCTCAGAGAAACAATTATAAGCTGCATCCTTAGCATTTCTCTGTAAACTTAGTTGTTCATATTTGTAAGCAGCTGTGAGCTAATCTTGCTACACAGAGTTCTCTTGATATAATATATATCTTTGGTGGATACATTCAAATCCACCACAAAGTTTTTAAAGACTTGTGTTTTTAATTACATGTGTTTTGATTTTACTAACGTCTTATTCCGTACTTTGCAAATCAAACACTTATATATTATTAAGATAGAACATTTTATAATTTGTGAAAAAGGTTCGAGAATTCCATTCAACCCCCCTTCTATAATTCTTGTTGTATTGTTAGGGACTAACAACTCTGATAGCAGGGACTTATAACCAGTCATGTATCCTGAGCATCCATTGTCCAAGACTAAAGAATTTCTCTTGTTACCCTGCAATCAGATTTTAAATCAGTTAGTGTTTTTAAGGACCCGGACTTGCTTGGATCCTTTGGCCTTTTTAAGTTTGTTAACAAATGCAGTAGAAGACTTCATATCAGAGTTTATGTTAACATTCTTACTATTAGTATTTACACATGCAGAAACAGATTTTGCTTTATTTAAAAAGGGTTTCAGTTCATAATAATCAAATTATAAACTGTGATATTCTTTACATATATAAATAGAGTGCCACACACTACCATAATAGAAACAAGGACTATGTGGTTTATATCTAACTGTTCTATTCCTAAACTCTAATTTGGGAGGAACATTATTTATCTCTTTATTCTTCCTGCAAGAATTAGCAAGATAATTAGTACTACCACAGTTCAAGCATGTCTTTCTAGGTGCATTGGGAATAGTTTTATAAGTACCATTTTCATGAACACCTACTTTACCATTCCCATTTTTTCTAGGCTTTTTCTCCTTGTCTTTCATGTGTAATTCCTTCAGCTTTTGCTTAAGTTGTTTCTGAGTCATTAAACCAATATTTACTGATCTTGTGCGAACTTGTTCACTCTTATCAGTATTTAAGTTTGATTTAGGTGCTGAGGTTGAACTTACCTTATGAATTGATTTAACAGCATCAGCACTTCAATTAAACTTAATGGGCTATAGCTGAACCTTGTTCAGTATTACCTTATGATCAGTATTTGTTGGTTTAACCTTCTAAGTTTTTTTTTCATTTTTCTAATCACAATTAGATCTATTGTTAGGAATATGTTGTGAACTTGATGATAAGTTAAACAAAACACCTTAGTAGATTTGACTTAGTGAATTTTGTAGCTCTCGACGGATGTTCTGATATTGTACTGACGGATGAACTTTATAGTCCCGACGGATGACAATTTGACATCCATCGAGAGTGTAGCTTATGTAACAAATAAGTACTGTAGCACATTCCTGCAAACAACATGTTTTAGTCTAGTAGATTCTGTAGGATTCTCTAAGTCATGTTGACTACTAGATTGATATGCAGAATAGTTTGGCTAATTGTAAATATGAGATGTCTTGTAATTCTGTATAAGTGAAATAGAGTCAAGTGACAGATAGAATCCCGACGGATGATCTATAAGGCTCCCGACGGATGATCAACATATTCCCGACGGATGTTCAACATAATCCCGACGGATGATCATTGTAAGGCATATGTCATAGCCTATTTGTATATTCGAGGATTTAACTCAACTCAAATAAGAATGTAATAAGTAAATAGTGGATCTACCGTCAAAGAGATCTCGCAAAGTAACATCTGTCAGAGGATTCAGAAACAAGGTTCATCTACAGACTTGAGGAGTTAATTTACTGGAAGAAGTTCAAGAAATTGATCAAGCCTCAGTGATACAAATCAAGATTGTGGATTTAATCAAGTGACAGAGATCTCGTCAGGGTATCAAAGAATTACAAGGATTTAATCTGAAAAAAATCAATTATCAAAGTCAAGACATGAAGAAACGTCACGGAAGTTAGTCACTCATGAACCAGACAGTACATCGAGTGTCAACATTGAAGTGGTGGAATTGATTCATAATTCTCAGTGATTTTCAGAAGATTTTCAGAAGAATGGTTGCTGCTCAGGATTAGTATTAATTCTCTATTAATTAATTAAGTCATATAATTTAATTAAGAAAATAAATTATATCTGCAAAGATTAATTTATTTATTAATTGAATTTATTGATTAATTAATTTAGAATTAATATTAAGAATTTTCAGAAGTTTAATTGGATTAAAAACAGTCTTAAATCAGCAAGACAATTGAAAATGAACTAGCATGACAATCTGGATTGTCATACCGATTGTCATGCTAAGTCATTTCAATTGTCCTACCGAAAGTTCTACTGGGAAGGAGATAGTCTTGCTAGTTCAACTGATTGTCATACCGAAAGTCATTGTAGTTCAATCAGATTATCTTGCTAGTACAATCAATAGTCCTACCGATTGTCTTGCTGAGCTCAGGATTGTCTTTCCAGTTCAATTATATTCGGTTGATTGATTAAAAAGACAGAAGCAGCCATTCAACAAAAAATACACAAAACAGAAGTCAAGAACACAACAAAAAGAAAAGAAGCAGAAGCAATATTTCATTTTCTCTGCTAATTCAAGATCATCCATTTCTAGTTTGTAAAGTTAAATCCAAACCACTAGAAATCTTTATCTTGTTCTTGTGTAACTATCTAGCGGATCAAAATCCCTAGAACTTAATCTCAAATTGCGTTTAGCATTTGAATCTTTTTATTGCAAAAATTGAAAAAGTTCATGTCGAATTTATTCTAGATTTGTGATAATTAATTTGAGATTAATTCCTTGTAATCGATATCGTTATCATAACACCTTTCAAGTTTAATAATATTCTTATTTAACTTGAATTTTGTTTCACTTTTTTATTCCGTATTTTATTCGATTATTCGGTACTGTTTGTATTCAACCCCCCCCCCCTTCTACAAACACATTGGGACCTAACAATCATATTCAAAATAGTTGTTGATAGTGACAACACAGTCACATGTATCGGGTGTTTGCAAAAGGAATGTGGCAGCCTGTTAAGCAGGATTTTATGAACAAAGAAGCATTACCATTTCCATGCAAATGTGAAGATATTCAAAGATGCTGGATAGAGTAATGTTGCATCATGATATTAGACTAGATTTTATTTTGTTTTATCATCTTGTCTTATTGTCATGTAACTTGGTGATATAAAAACCAAGTGTAGCAAGTGAGAACAACTAACTAAGCAAGCACATTTTTCAGAAAGATTGATAAAGCTGTACTTGTTAAGAATTTCTCTGTAGTTTGTTTGTTCACTTGTAAAGCAGTTGTGCGCTATTCAAAGTTTTACAGAGTTCTCAATCTGATATATATCTTTGGTGGATACTTTCAAATCCATAAGAAAGTTTTAAAGCTTGTGTTTTTGTTAGATATATTTGAGATGTCATGTATAATATGTTTCATGTTTAGTTTTCAGATATTAACAAACAGGAAATATCAGTACTTACTGGAAGTCAGAACTTAAGGTCATATCAGAACTTAAGGTTATGTCAGAACTTAAGTGCGGGAGGACTTACAGTTAAGGAAGGAAGCTGATATACAGGATAGAAGATCGAGACTAAAACAAAAGAAGATATGCATGAAAAGAGTTAGAAGATAAGAAGACTTGTATAAGATGTCTGATTGATATATTTTAGGAGACAGAATTATATTTCATATCAATTAGAAGTTATCTTTTGATGATAAGAAGATTACTGGACTTGAAGATTTTAACGATCATGATCAGCTGAGATTTGAAAATGAAGACTTAAATTCTGATTCTGTAAATTCTGATGACTTAAACTCTGATCCTGTAATTTCTGACGGGTTAAGTTTTGACGTCATTGAAACTGTGGTAACAACTCCAAAGGAAAATGCACCTGTCCAGGGGGAGCAAGCTGAAGATCCTACCACATCTCAAGAAGCATCAGAACCTGTCACTGGCTCTTCAAGTTCTGATTCATCTAGTTCTGATGAGACAAATTCTGATAATTCTGAAAACTCTGATACTTCAAATCCTGAAGGATCCAAGTCACATTCTGAAGTCTCAGAGAGCATAACTACAGGGGGAGCATCATAAAATGCTGATGGAGACGGCATAGATCATGGGGGAGGATCCAGTTCTAGAAGTCAACTTCAATCTGCAAGGAAGTGGACCAAATCACATACACCTGACTTAATAATTGGATCATGAAGCAGGTGTCAGAACTAGAACTGCAACATCAAATGAATGTCTTTATCATTCTTTTCTATCTCAGACTGAACCAAAGAAAGTGGAAGAAGCTCTTCAAGATGCTGATTGGGTACAAGCAATGCAGGAAGAGATAAATGAATTTGAAAGAAATAAAGTCTGGACCCTAGTGCCAAGACCAAAGAACAGATCCATTGTTGGCACAAAATGGGTGTTCGGAAATATAACTGACAGTGATGGCATAATTACAAGGAATAAAGCAAGGCTGGTTGCTAAAGGCTACTCTCAACAGGAGGGTATTGATTATGATGAAACATTTGCACCAGTTGCTAGATTGGAAGCCATAAGAATCTTTTTGGCTTATACTGCTCACAAAAAGTTTAAAGTCTTTCAGATGGATATGAAAAGTGCTTTTCTTAATGGAGAATTAGAAGAAGAGGTATATGTTGAACAACCTCCAGGCTTTGTAGATTAAAAATTTCCAAATCATGTCTACAGGCTTGACAAAGCACTTTATGGCCTTAAGCAAGCTCCTAGAGCATGGTATGAGACTTTAGCTCAATTCCTTCTGGAAAGTGGATTTCACAGAGGTACAATTGATAAAACACTGTTCTACCTCAACCATGGAAAGGACCTATTTTTGGTACAGATATATGTTGATAATATCATATTTGGTTCTACAAATGCCAAACTCTGTGAAAGGTTTGCAAAACTAATGCAATCAAGATATCAAATGAGTATGATGGTGTAACACCCCCAGATCCGGGGTCGGGGATCCGGGTCGTCACGGTCTTTCTTTCCACAATATCACTTCACTTAATTAATAATAATAACCTTATGCTGTGACCCCACACTAACACACACCACAACCCGTTATAGACTCAGGGATGAAATAGAAATAAGTACAAGTCTTTGAATCCACAATTTAAAGTTATTACAACCCAAAATGATTACTTGATAAATTTACAGTTAATTGCCATTATCTGTCACAAGTTATAATTATACATAATTTGATTCTCAAAATAGAATGCCTGATCTACCAATAGATCTACCTCTGCAGCTATAGCAGCTACAACATCATCGGGAAGACGCGGGACGCTTCCCACGCGCTTGCGCTGGGTCTGCTGGAGTCTGGCCATCTTTCCTAACTGTTGTTGTGTGATGAAGAAATAAAGCAAGAGTGAGCCTTACAGCTCGCAAGATAATACATAGTGATAACAATAATATAAGTATCTAAATGGATACTTACTAGAATCTTTTATCATGCGTAAGATAATTACTTACTAGATATAAGTAAAAACAAGGGATGAAGTTACCAAATACTTCACTATACTTATATCATTTAAAAAAAAAGCTGCTTGAACTACCACTGTTCAAAGTATAATGAGCTTTCAACAGTTCATCAGATAGATGAGACTACAAGACAAGATTTGAATAGATTAAATCTTTGAAATTTTATTAAAGGAAATGAAGTCATGATATACTTCATTAAGTTCTGATATATATATATATATATCCACATATTCATCTTCTTTATACAATTTCCTGAAAACCTCTGTCATGTAAAGTATGAACAGAATTGCAATATCCAATAAATTTGGAAAGGAAAAGAATTTGGCATAAACCAGATATCTTGCTGATCAGGCAAAGATACCCATAAGTAACCTTTTCTACTAGTAGATGGACGAATTCCCCACTGGTCATCACCCTGGTCGCAATAGGACCTTATGCTGGACTGCCACTCAGCCACTTATGCATTTGATGGACTCCCACTGAGCCACTTACACTATCATGGACCCCCACTGAGCCCATGTTGCTTATGCCGACTCGATAGATGGGCTTACTTCCCGAACGTTGGGTAAGTAATCAATTCATTTACCAAAACTGCAACCTTGTTGCGAATATAAAATACACCATAGAGCCGGATCCCTCAGGTTTTGAGCGAGTATTTAAATCCCCTTTTTAAAAGGAAGATCTTAAATATAAAAATGAGTTTTGGGATCCGCTCTAACTTTTAAAAATCATTTTGAAGACTCGAAAATACTTTAAAGAGTGTTTGGAGTAATGCTGATTTAATGAAGTAAATCAGTCCCAATATATTTAGAAAATGTCTGAATATTATTATTTAAATAATATTCCCATAAAGAATAATCTTTATACAAATAATTGAAGTAGAAGTTGTAAGACTTATACTTGAAATGAGTATTAAATAACCAAAGATATACTTATACGAAAGTACTATCTTTATTTGAATAATCGAAAATAAGTTTGATTATCGAAACATTATTCTTTAATAAAATAAAGAATATTATTAAATAACAAGTGGAGTCATAATACCTCGAATGAATATTATAAATAATATTCATTAAAAAAAATAACGGAGTCATACATCCTCAAATGAATATTCAATTAATAATCATTAATAATATAACTGAGTCATAAGTCCTCGGATGAATATTTGAAATAATATTCAATAATAAAATAAAGGAGTCATAAGTCCTCGGATGAATATTTGAAATAATATTCAATAATAAAATAAAGGAGTCATAAGTCCTCGGATGAATATTTGAAATAATATTCAATAATAAAATAAAGTTAAAGTTATCGAATAAACCTTATTCGATTAATAGTTTTGAAAACTATAACCATATATATATAAAAATATATATATTATACTCGGGAACATCGACTCCCGGTTTAGAAATATGTTCACCTTTTGATCCCCTATACTAAGGGTAAACTCAATACCGCTTATCTCTAGCATAGGTATTATGCAACTGTAAGCATTTTAACCAACAGATATATAATCCAAGAATATGAAACAGGCATGCATATATACCATATCACATGCTACAATATATCGCAAGAATTTGCTAATAACAAATATGCATTTATCGCAAGATCATGCATATACACATATACATCACAACAACAGTATAACCGGTAGAAAACTTGCCTGAGTGCTCCCGGATAGACTTAAGCTTAGAGTGGGTCCGATAACCTATGAACAACAACATAAGTCGGAATTAGACCCCGGTCGCTTAAGAAACTAGACTTTAACCATTTAGAGTCCTAATGTTCGCTTTCGCGCTTAACGATTTACTTAAGTCGCTCGAGTACCCTCGGCTCCACCATTTTCTTTCGCGAGTACCTTAACAACTTCCTAGTCCACTTTAAATAAATATTTCATACCCCAATTAGTCATTTAAGGTCCTTAACCAATGTTTCAAAGTAAGGCGAGGGTTAATGATTCGTTCGCGAAACGCCGTTACTTAAAACGGTCGTTTCTCCTAAACCGTACATCGGAATCAAACGAACTACATATCAAAACGAAGCTCGTAACATGAACTATCTAAACATGGCAGTGGTAAAAACCTAACAGTGAGTTCAAAGGTTCTGATGTTAAGAACAAAAACAGTCTACGGTAAATCGGGCATTACGACGGCTATGTTTACGCGATTTCCCAAAATTTTACCAAACCAATTCAACCACCAATCAATCCACAATCACAACTAAATCAAAACTCCATCCATACTACATCATAACAGCCCCAACAACTCCACATTAACAATTTATACTTATTCCCCACATGAACTAAAAGCTTTACTTAAGTTCTTTAACTAATTATCAAGATTTACAACTCCAAAAACACCACAAAACCAACTAATCTCTACAAACTCAACCAAACTTTAAACAAACAAGCATCATGCTTCACATATACTATATCAATCATATTCATTCCTAATTACTCAAAACTAAAGCTAGGGTTTGGAGTTTATACCTTCCTTGGAGAGTGGAGAATCAAGAGAATGGCTTGGAATCACCCTTAAAGTCCTTATCCAAGCTTAAACTAAACAAAACTTCAAGAACAAAAATTTTAGTTCTTGAAAAACACTATTCACCATCTTCTTCCATGATTTATTGGAAGAGATTGTGAAGGAATTAGAAGCTTAAACTTATAGGACATCCATATCTATGTACAAGAAACCTTAGATAATTACCTCACTAATTAACAAGCCTTGGATCTTGAATTTTGGAAATTTCTTCTTTGAAAAAGAAGAAAAGCCGAGAGCAAGCTTGGAAGAAAGAGAGATTTTTGTGTTTTTTGCTTTGATTTGTTTTTTGGTTGGTTGTTTTTGTTTAGATTTTGGTTAATTACCTTAATAACCTTGAACTTTGTGTGGTTATCATTCTTCCACACCTCCTTCCCTCCTATGTCATGTTTGCATCACCTTATTGTGTCATCATCTCTTACTTGCCCTCTTCTCATTGGTTGGATGACCTCATCATCCCTAACCTCCTTGATTAACTCCTAATTGTTTGCCTAATGACCGCTGATCTGTTATACGGTTCGCTTAACTTTCGTCTCGTTTCTCGTTTGAGGGATCATACCCGGGATCTTATTACTTGGGTTTCCTTAACCTTTCTCAATACATTCTAATCCTTTTATGATGCTCTCTTATAATCCTTTTATTTAAATCCTTTTTATCCTGTTACCTTATACTCAATTCTTTCCGTATCTAGTGGATTTCCGGGAAAAATCAAAGTGTTCGGAATTGGATTCTGACGATCTTTACATACACTTATATACCATATAGAGTACTAATAAAATCTCAGAATATCAATAACAGAACCCCTACATAGTGTGGCATGAAAAGTTTTCTCATTCAGCATAATCTGCAAAATCACTATTCATAAGGGTTTCAAAAATTTCCAAAAATTGGGGTTATTACAGTCTCCCCTCCTTAAAAGGATTCCGTCCCGGAATCAAATAGAAAATGAATAGGGATACTCTCTTAGCATTGCACTTTCTAGCTCTCGAGTAAATTTTCCCACATTGTGGTCCTACCACCAACTCTGCCTAGTTTAATAACCCTTCTCCTAAGCACTTGTTCCTTTTCACTCTCTAACCCTATTGCCTTTATATTCCTTTCCACTTCAGTTTCTTTTATTTTCGTTTCTATTACAACCATTACATGAACCAACACAACATAAGCATTGATTTCAACCATCCCGTCATTCTGGATTCGTGTCCTCACAACGAATCTTGACAACTTTTACAACTTAGATTCATATATCATCATACTCGTCCGCCTTTGTTTTGGTTCTAAAGCTTTTACACTCTCTCCATAACCTTGGGAATTACTTTCCCGAAAACAATTGACTGAACTTAAATCAGTTTATTATAATCTCTTGCTCCGTGCCTTCCTTGGCCTTTCACCAGCGGGTGATCTCTCTCTTAGGAGGGTAAGTGACAAAAACAGTCTTTTGTGATTCGTCAATCATTCAGAATCTCAAATAATTCCTCTATTTCCTTTATCCAGGCTCTTGCCTCGGCTGGGTCAGCTCGTCCCTTGGAACTCTGAGAGCTTAGCGACTTAAAGGTCCTGAAAGAATTTCCCACTACATTGCTTCCCTCAAGGTGGTGGTTGGGAATAAAGTATAAGTTCTGTTTAGACAGGTCCATGAATTTCCGTATAGGAGTACCGTCTCGGGTCTCCCTATCTCGCTCGACTTCTGTTTTCTCAGTCTAAATATTTCTTCCTACTCCCCATAATTGGGGTCATCTTTAAATTTTAAAATCCTCATTTTCCACTTCATCATGTTATGGTTTCCTTCGATCTTGATGGCGACCTCCCTGACTATCATGTTCAGGGTTTGCTCTAAATCTTATTCCTCAAACTAGCTTTCATCTAAGATCTCATCTTTAAGCTCTTGAACATTTGGAACCCAAATTCTGTAGGAATACCTCATTATTCCCTTATCACCTTTCTCGGTATTAATCTCTTATCTATTTGTTGGCTTTCTGTCTTCATTCATCACTTTTTCTTGGCACCATATGATCCTTTTCGATAATTCGGGCTGTATTGCAATCTCAAACATCTTTTCGGTACCGGCTCCGGTTACCTTCACTTCTATTTCCATCCGGCAACGCCAAAATATGGGTCGTCACCAATCTTTTCTTTAGTTCTTAAAAGTTGATCTCGTATTTTTCTATCCATTCGAACTTCTCAGTCTTACGAGTAAGCCGCGTTAAAGGGGCTACTATCTTTACAAACTTGAACGAACCTCCGGTAGTGACTGACCAATCCTACCTCTGGTAGTTTCCCTAACCATGGTTATCAATTCCTCAATGGTCCTTTATTCATTCTTGTCAGGATCCTCCATGGGATCCTCCTCAGCAACTGTCCCTTCTAGGACAACATCCTCAACCGTTACATCCTCAATATCAACATCATCCGGTCCTGCGTTAGGACACTCTATCGGATCCATAATCTGATCTCCAATAAGTAATAAAACATCATCACGTTGTTGCTCCTCAACCTCAGGGTTCGGTGTCCCGCTACCATATACGATAACGAACTACGCTACTATCACGATATTTATAAGGGTTCCCGTACGGGTTTTAACTGTCAGTACTACGTTAGGTAGCCCGATTATGAACTTGGCAAGAGTTCTTATTATCTTAGTGAACTTATTATCTTAACGTCACATCATCTCTGAGGTTTATAACGCTTAGCTCTGATACCACTTCTGTAACACCCCCAGATCGGGGGTCGGGGATCCGGGTCGTCACGGTCTTTCTTTCCACAATATCACTTCACTTAATTAATAATAATAACCTTATGCTGTGACCCCACACTAACACACACCACAACCCATTATAGTCTCAGAGATGAAATAGAAATAAGTACAAGTCTTTGAATCCACAATTTAAAGTTATTACAACCCAAAATGATTACTTGATAAATTTACAGTTAATTGCCATTATCTGCCACAAGTTATAATTATACATAATTTGATTCTCAAAATAGAATGCCTGATCTACCAATAGATCTACCTCTGCAGCTATAGCAGCTACAACATCATCGGGAAGACGCGGGACGCTTCCCACGCGCTTGCGCTGGGTCTGCTGGAGTCTGGCCATCTTTCCTAACTGTTGTTGTGTGATGAAGAAATAAAGCAAGAGTGAGCCTTACTGCTCGCAAGATAATACATAGTGATAACAATAATATAAGTATCTAAATGGATACTTACTAGAATCTTTTATCATGCGTAAGATAATTACTTACTAGATATAAGTAAAAATAAGGGATGAAGTTACCAAATACTTCACTATACTTATATCATTTAAAAAAAAGCTGCTTGAACTACCACTGTTCAAAGTATAATGAGCTTTCAACAGTTCATCAGATAGATGAGACTACAAGACAAGATTTGAATAGATTAAATCTTTGAAATTTTATTAAAGGAAATGAAGTCATGATATACTTCATTAAGTTCTGATATATATATATATATATATCCACATATACATCTTCTTTATACAATTTCCTGAAAACCTCTGTCATGTAAAGTATGAACAGAATTGCAATATCCAATAAATTTGGAAAGGAAAAGAATTTGGCATAAACCAGATATCTTGCTGATCAGGCAAAGATACCCATAAGTAACCTTTTCTACTAGTAGATGGACGAATTCCCCACTGGTCATTACCCTGGTCGCAATAGGACCTTATGCTGGACTGCCACTCAGCCACTTATGCATTTGATGGACTCCCACTGAGCCACTTACACTATCATGGACGCCCACTGAGCCCATGTTGCTTATGCCGACTCGATAGATGGACTTACTTCCCGAACGTTGGGTAAGTAATCAATTCATTTACCAAAACTGCAACCTTGTTGCGAATATAAAATACACCATAGAGCCGGATCCCTCAGGTTTTGAGCGAGTATTTAAATCCCCTTTTTAAAAGGAAGATCTTAAATATAAAAATGAGTTTTGGGATCCGCTCTAACTTTTAAAAATCATTTTGAAGACTCGAAAATACTTTAAAGAGTGTTTGGAGT
The DNA here is from genome assembly GCF_009905375.1 of Apium graveolens. Lineage (NCBI taxonomy): Eukaryota > Viridiplantae > Streptophyta > Magnoliopsida > Apiales > Apiaceae > Apium > Apium graveolens. Next base: position 112,386,991 of record NC_133655.1, read on the forward strand.
AATGCTGATTTAATGAAGTAAATCAGTCCCACTATATTTAGAAAATGTCTGAATATTATTATTTAAATAATATTCCCATAAAGAATAATCTTTATACAAATAATTGAAGTAGAAGTTGTAAGACTTATACTTGAAATGAGTATTAAATAACCAAAGATATACTTATACGAAAGTACTATCTTTATTTGAATAATCGAAAATAAGTTTGATTATCGAAACATTATTCTTTAATAAAATAAAGAATATTATTAAATAACAAGCGGAGTCATAATATCTCGAATGAATATTATAAATAATATTCATTAAAAAAAATAACGGAGTCATACATCCTCAAATGAATATTCAATTAATAATCATTAATAATATAACTGAGTCATAAGCCCTCGAATGAATATTCGAAATAATATTCAATAATAAAATAAAGGAGTCATAAGTCCTCGGATTAATATTTGAAATAATATTCAATAATAAAATAAAGGAGTCATAAGTCCTCGGATGAATATTTGAAATAATATTCAATAATAAAATAAAGTTAAAGTTATCGAATAAACCTTATTCGATTAATAGTTTTGAAAACTATAACCATATATATATATAAAAATATATATTATACTCGGGAACATCGACTCCCGGTTTAGAAATATGTTCACCTTTTGATCCCCTATACTAAGGGTAAACTCAATACCGCTTATCTCTAGCATAGGTATTATGCAACTGTAAGCATTTTAACCAACAGATATATAATCCAAGAATATGAAACAGGCATGCATATATACCATATCACATGCTACAATATATCGCAAAAATTTGCTAATAACAAATATGCATTTATCGCAAGATCATGCATATACACATATACATCACAACAACAGTATAACGGGTAGAAAACTTGCCTGAGTGCTCCCGGATAGACTTAAGCTTAGAGTGGGTCCGATAACCTATGAACAACAACATAAGTCGGAATTAGACCCCGGTCGCTTAAGAAACTAGACTTTAACCATTTAGAGTCCTAATGTTCGCTTTCGCGCTTAATGATTTACTTAAGTCGCTCGAGTACCCTCGGCTCCACCATTTTTAATAAATTAACCATTAAGGGTTTTAAGACGATTCTTTTGCGAGTACCTTAACAACTGCCTAGTCCACTTTACATAAATATTTCATACCCCAATTAGTCATTTAAGGTCCTTAACCAATGTTTCAAAGTAAGGCGAGGGTTAATGATTCGTTCGCGAAACGCCGTTACTTAAAACGGTCGTTTCTCCTAAACCGTACATCGGAATCAAACGAACTACATATCAAAACGAAGCTCGTAACATGAACTATCTAAACATGGAAGTGGTAAAAACCTTACAGTGAGTTCAAAGGTTCTGATGTTAAGAACAAAAACAGTCTACGATAAATCGGGCATTACGACGGCTATGTTTACGCGATTTCCCAAAATTTTACCAAACCAATTCAACCACCAATCAATCCACAATCACAACCAAATCAAAACTCCATCCATACTACATCATAACAGCTCCAACAACTCCACATTAACAATTTATACTTATTCCCCACATGAACTAAAAGCTTTACTTAAGTTCTTTAACTAATTATCAAGATTTACAACTCCAAAAACACCACAAAACCAACTAATCTCTACAAACTCAACCAAACTTTAAAAAAACAAGCATCATGCTTCACATATACTATATCAATCATATTCATTCCTAATTACTCAAAACTAATGCTAGGGTTTGGAGTTTATACCTTCCTTGGAGAGTGGAGAATCAAGAGAATGGCTTGGAATCACCCTTAAAGTCCTTATCCAAGCTTAAACTAAACAAAACTTCAAGAACAAAAATTTTAGTTCTTGAAAAACACTATTCACCATCTTCTTCCATGATTTATTGGAAGAGATTGTGAAGGAATTAGAAGCTTAAACTTATAGGACATCCATATCTATGTACAAGAAACCTTAGATAATTACCTCACTAATTAACAAGCCTTGGATCTTGAATTTTGGAAATTTCTTCTTTGAAAAAGAAGAAAAGCCGAGAGCAAGCTTGGAAGAAAGAGAGATTTTTGTGTTTTTTGCTTTGATTTGTTTTTTGGTTGGTTGTTTTTGTTTAGATTTTGGTCAATTACCTTAATAACCTTGAACTTTGTGTGGTTATCATTCTTCCACACCTCCTTCCCTCCTATGTCATGCTTGCATCACCTTATTGTGTCATCATCTCTTACTTGCCCTCTTCTCATTGGTTGGATGACCTCATCATCCCTAACCTCCTTGATTAACTCCTAATTGTTTGCCTAATGACCGCTGATCTGTTATACGGTTCGCTTAATTTTCGTTCTCGTTTCTCGTTTGAGGGATCATACCCGGGATCTTATTAATTGGGTTTCCTTAACCTTTCTCAATACATTCTAATCCTTTTATGATCCTCTCTTATAATCCTTTTATTTAAATCCTTTTTATCCTGTTACCTTATACTCAATTCTTTCCGTATCTAGTGGATTTCCGGGAAAAATCAAAGTGTTCGGAATTGGATTCTGACGATCTTTACATACACTTATATACCATATAGAGTACTAATAAAATCTCAGAATATCAATAACAGAACCCCTACATAGTGTGGCATGAAAAGTTTTCTCATTCAGCATAATCTGCAAAATCACTATTCATAAGGGTTTCAAAAATTTCCAAAAATTGGGGTTATTACAGATGGGATAACTCAACTATTTTCTGGGACTTCAAGTCAAGCAAAATGAAGAAGGTACTTTTATCTGTCAATCCAAGTACACCAGAAATTTACTGAAGAAATTTGGAATACAAGATTGTTCAACTGTATCCACTCCCATGGCCACTGCAACCAAGTTAGATAAAGATACTGGTTCATCAGTAGATATTACTAACTACAGAGGTATGATTGGCTCTTTACTCTATTTAACTACAAGTAGACCTGATATCATGCTACCTGTGGCGCCCTCCAAACCCGGGTCAGAAGTTTTGGGTCCACACACACACCTTAATTATAACCTGCTTATAACAATAATAAAGATAATAATAATATATGCAATGACCCTACTTACCAACCACCACGGACCGCAACAGGTTAAAGTATGCACACAAACCAAACACACTAATATATTATAAACCGTTCAAATCCCAACTATTTCAAATTCAAACTGAGTATTAAACATTATTACAAACTTTTACAAACTTAAATTATTCCAAAAGAAGCCTACTAGCTCAGCTTTCTCAACCTGAACCCCTAGCTCTCGCGCTGGACTGGGGATCCTCTTTACCAATTGGTTCCTTTTTGACTGGAAAGAATATAAACAACATCGCACAAATGAGCTAACTAGCTCAGCAAGTCACAATGACAAAACTGAGAATAATGATCATCAGGTGAATATGGTTATGATATCAAGTGAACAATGGATTATGATTTAGAATTGGATATTATACTTTTAATTTAAAAAAAATCAAGGTTAGGCTGCTGATCAGTCACGCACTAACCCTGAGCAAGGCACAAAGCATTGCTCTAACTACTGGATCCAAGGCACACATTGGCCTAACTTGACCATTATATGGTCTGACCACGAATCTGGTCCACAATTTTATAAAAACAATCCAATTCTAACATAATAACAGAATATGCAATAATAAACAATAACCGAAATCATTAACAACAATAAATGTTTAACAATGAAAGGGTTTCAATCCTTGTAAGGATCAATAAGGCAATTTAAAAGCTTGGATGCTGGGTAATGAAAGAATTGGATAACAAAGGAATCAACGTTTAAAGGTTTCAAGGATTTGGTCTTTCAAAGTATAAGATACCATGGGTTGAGTATATAATAGTTCATTTCAGTGTCTGGTATTTAGTTTGTATGTATTTGTGGAGTAGTATCGTAGATTTGTGGTTCTTGTTTGGGTATACAATAATCAATGGATTAGAAAGAATATGATTCATGGCTCAAGAACAATAACTGAAATCAGGATTTAGGTTTCTGTGCTTCAAAGCACTTGCAATATCACAGGATTATCAAGTACTACAATATCTCGAGAAAGTTCAGAACACTTGCCTGGTATTAGCTTACTACACTGCACTCGCTTCCAATCACAACCGTTTTACTCCTCAACTACCTGTTTCCCTTTCCTACGTCTTGCCTCTTCTGCTCACATATCATAAGCATCTATCAATAATTTACTCATGGAATTCTATTCAACACATACTTCTATCTACCCTTCGTTTTACCCAAATCCGATTAGCGGATTGAAAGTTATGCAATAATCAAGTAAACACCGAATATATAGACCGATAGTCAATTAACAAGTCACATATAGCACATAATACATCACGTAATCAATGATATATTATTTATAAAGAAGTCTCGGGTCATAAATAGGCTTTCTAGTATTTAAAATGGTTTTTAAAACATTTTTCGGAATTAAAACGGATCGTTGGATCAATTTCGGGTTAATAAACAGGGTTCGGTTGGCCCATTCTGGCTCCGAAATAATTTTAGAATAATTATCGAGCCTTGGAAATAATTTAGAATAATATTTTAAAGCTCGAAACTATTTTTCAGAATTTTTAAATCATTTTTAAATAATTAAATCTAATTAAATAATTAATTAAAATCAATTAATAATTAATTAAATTAATTAATCAATTAATTTTTGAATTAATTGACCAATTAATCAATTATAAATTAACTGAAATTAATTAACTAATTAATTTAGATTTATTTGTAAATTAAAAATAATTTTCAGAATTAAAATAATAATTTTTAGAAGTTTCAGAATTTAAAAATGAATTTTTATAATAAAAATAAATAGGAAATATGATTTTTAAACATTTTATAAACAGGAATCCTAAATTTGCAAAGTCTGGAAACTTCAGGGACCTAACTGCATCGTTTTCAAAAGTTGGGGTACTAAACTGTAATTTTCCAGCCCTTCGCCGGAAAACAGTCGGGTTCGCCGGAGAACACGTTCCCGGCGTCCTCACCCCACCAACACCTCCAGATCACATCTACACAACATCAGGAACACAACCATGCAATCAATTCATCCTAACAATCCCTGAGTTGGCCGGAATTTGGCCGTGAAGTTTTCCAGTTTCCGGCGAACATCGGAAAACTTCAAAACACAACTCCCTTCTCTACAGACCTCGTTGGTTCATGAAACTTATACGACTAGATTGCAAATTTCACAGAGAATACAACCCACTATAACACAACATCAATCTATCACAGAATAAGAAACCCCCAAATTTCAATTAAGAACATTCATACGGGTTATAAACCCTAATTTTGAAATTCGAAAATCAAACTCAAATTTGAACATGTTATTGAACTCCAAATCAGACGTATGACATATGAAAATCATCAGGAAAACAAGCTCTACAACATGCAATCATCAAATCATACAAACAATCATCCGAACAAAAATTCATATTTTTAATAAAATAAATTCGAAAATTAATAAATTTTTAGAAAAATAACCTTGATTTCTGCAGTGAAACAAAGCTCAGAATCTGATAGAACACTTCAAATCCTTCGTTTTGGTTACTCAAGCTTTGAAAACAGAGATCGGTAACGCCTTCGTTTTGCTGTTTGATTCTTAGAACAGTTTTAGGAAATTAGGGCTTTTCTCTGAAAATTATATAATTAACTATCTGCAAATGATTTTGATACGAAATAAAATACGGTAAAAGGCTATTTATAATTACGGAAAATTTGTATCCCGTTGGATCATTCCGGATATAAAACGGTACGTTTATTTGTAAAAACTGATCCAAACGGTATCGGTTTTCGGGATAATTATCCAAATCAGTACAATTTGTACTGCGGTCTTGGTCTCAGCGCCTGGTTACACGTATTACGAAGTGATAATTGTGATAGTTTAATAAAAAGCTCCCGTTTATCGAAAATACGGGTTTTATTGATTTACCGAAACGAATATTATATCGAAAATGTTGCGCCGGGACCCGCGCAGGACAAACCATACGCCGGATCGAAAAAGTCGAAACATGGAATATGATCGGAATATTACAATTAGGTTAGGAAGGAGTTCTCGAAAGAGTTTCGGGTTCCAAAAACGTAACAACGGTTGACGTCGGTTGGTTCCCGTTTTTATAAAATAGATTTTAATTACCCGGAAAAAGATTTTAGAAATTTCATATGATTCTTATAAATCCATAAACCAACATAAAAATAATTAGGAAGATATGACAATTATCTATATTTTATTTTGGACATATAAAAATTAAAATACTCAATTAATATTATTTTTGAATATTCAAGTACAGATAACACTTAACAATTAGCTCACAGAATAGATACTGAACACACATAATAATTATATAATAGCAAAAATAATTACACGATATATCCCGGATATTACATCCTTCCCCCCTTAAAAGGATTCTGTCCTCAGAATCTCTAAGAAAACAAATGAGGGTACTTTTCTCTCATATCACTTTCTAACTCCCAGGTTGACTCTTCAACCTTTGGGTTTCTCCACAATACTCTTACTAACTTTACCACTTTATTTCTCAATACTTTCTCTCTTTCCTCTAGAATCTCTATCGGACTCTCTACATATGATAAATCTGCTTGAAGTTCTATTGGCTCATATTCTATTATATGCCTGGAATCTGGATTATATTTCTTAAGCATTGATATGTGAAAAACATTGAATGTGCTCCATGTGCGGAGGTAACGCCAACTCGTAAGCTATCTTGCCAATACGCTTTAAGATTTCAAAAGGTCCGACATATCTTGGGTTTAGCTTCCCTTTCTTCCCAAACCTCGTTAGTCCTTTCCACGGTGATACTTTCAATAATACCAAGCTTCCTTCTTCAAATTCCATGTCTTTTCTTGACTGGTCTGCATATTTCCTTTGACGATCTTGTGCGGTTATTAATCTTTTCTGGATAATTTCAACAACTTCCTTTGTCTGCTGCACCAATTCGGGTCCGAGTATTTTGCGTTCTCCTACTTCGTCCCAATATACTGGAGATCTACATTTGCGTCCATAAAGGGCTTCATAAGGTGGCATCCCAATACTGGCGTGATAACTGTTGTTATAGGCAAACTCTACTAGGGGTAAATGCTCGTCCCAACTTCCTTTGAAATCAATAGCACAAACACGTAGCATGTCCTCGATTGTCTGGATCGTTCTTTCACTTTGGCCATCCGTTTGGGGGTGATAGGCCGTACTCATATTCAATCTTGTTCCCAAACATTCTTGAAAACTCTTTCAAAATCTTGAATTAAATCTTGGATCTCGATCAGATACAATAGACACTGGAACTCCCTGACGAACTACGATCTCTTTCAAGTACATATGAACTAACTTGTCCGAGCGAAAATCTTTCATTTATAGGCAGAAAATGAGCTGACTTGGTAAGTCTATCTACTATAACCCAAATGGCATCATGATTAGCCCTTGTCCTTGGTAATCCAACTATGAAATCCATGGCAATATGTTCCCACTTCCACTCTGGAATCTCCAATGGCTGTAGCAATCCGTTTGGTCTCTGATGCTCTGCTTTAACTTTCTGACAGGTATAGCATTTGCTAACCCATTCCGCAATTTCCCTCTTCATATTTGGCCACCAATAATTCTTCTTTAAATCTCTGTACATTTTGGTACTCCCCGGATGGATGGAATATCTTGAACTATGTGCCTCTTGTAAAATTTCATTTTTCAGCTCCGTTACTGGTGGAATCCAAATTCTTGAAGAAAACCTAAGAATACCTTGATCATCTTGTTGCGTGCATAATTCCTCACCTACCAAACTATTTATATCTTGATCCATTACCTCTTTCTGGCATTTCTTTATTTTCTCCAATAACTCCGGTTGGAAAATCATACCGTACACTTTTGCTTCCTCAGGCTTGCAAATTCTAATCTCTAATTCCAATTTTTGAAATTCTTTATATATCTCTTCAGGTACGGATAATACATTTAACTTTTCCTTCCGACTTAACGCATCTGCTATAACGTTCGACTTACCGGGATGATAATTAATCGAGCAATCATAATCTTTGATCAATTCTAACCATCTCCTTTGTCTCATATTAAGTTCCTTCTGGGTAAATATATATTTCAAACTTTTGTGATCCGTGAAAATCTCACACTTTTCTCCATACAAATAATGTCTCCAAATCTTCAAAGCGAAAACTATAGCTGCTAACTCCAAATCATGAGTAGGGTACTTCTGTTCGTGTGGTTTCAATTACCTTGACGCATACGCAATCACCTTGTCGTGTTGCATAAGAACACATCCTAATCCTTTGTAAGAAGCATCGCTATAAATTACGAAATTCCCTTGATCGTCTGGAAGTGACAAAACAGGTGTTGTGATTAATCTCCGCTTCAATTCCTGAAAACTTTCTTCGTACTTGTCATTCCATATAAACTTTTCATTCTTTCGTGTAAGCTTTGTCAATGGTGTTGCAATTCTTGAGAAATTCTGAATGAATCGTCGATAATATCCTGCCAATCCCAAGAAACTTCTTACCTCAGTGGGTGTTCTCGGTCTTTCCCAATTCTTAATTGCCTCGATCTTTGCCTGGTCCACTTTGATCCCTTCGTTACTGACTATGTGTCCTAAGAACTGAACTTCCTGTAGCCAAAACTCACACTTCGACAATTTAGCATATAACTTCTTTTTCCTTAAAATTAAAATACTCAATTAATATTATTTTTGAATATTCAAGTACAGATAACACTTAACAATTAGCTCACAGAATATATACTGAACATACATAATAATTATATAATAGCAAAAATAATTACACGATATATCCCGGATATTACACTACCTGTCTTTGTGCAAGATTTCAGGATGATCCAAGAGAACCTCACTTAATAGCTGTGAAAAGAATTCTCAAGTACCTCAAGGGTACAGCTGATCTAGGATTGTGGTATCCTAGAATCAGATTTTAAGCTAATAGGTTAATCAGATGCAGATTTTGCAGGATGCAAAATAGACAGGAAAAGCACTAGTGGAAGCTGCCAATTTCTTGGAGGCAGATTGGTTTCTTGGTTTAGCAAGAAACAGAAGTCAATTTCCACATCAACTGCAGAAGCAAAATATATTTCTGCAGGAAGCTGTTGTGCACAGATTCTTTGGATGAAGAATCAGTTACTGGATTATGGGTTAGAATTTTCTAAAATACCTATTTATTGTGATAATCAAAGTGCTATAGCTATGACAGGTAATCCAGTTCAAAACTCAATGACAAAGCACATCAGCATTAGGTACCATTTCATAAGGGATCATGTGATGGAAGGTACGGTAGAATTGCATTTTGTTCCAACAGATCAACAACTAGCAGATATCTTCACAAAACCACTATGTGAAGCTACTTTTACAAGACTGGTAAATGAACTTGGAATGGTTTCGAGTTATTTCTCTAAATCTGCTTAGTTTTTATTCTCATGCATCAGACTTTATGATCGGTGTTTACAGATTGTCTTATCTTCATATAATCTGTGCTTAAATTGAAATTCATTAAATGCTGATTGTTATCCGATGTGGATCTATATACTCTGATAAGTGTTTTGAATGTTCTGTGACAATTCAATCCAATGAGGATAACTGCGCCAGATGCTGACCTAGTAGTCTTTAACATACTAGAAATCCCATATTTGAATTAGTTGTTTATGTGGAAACTCATTAACACAAGCAAATTCTGATATTGAGCTTAGTCAAGTTTACTTTGTGTATCTTATTACTAAGTCACAAACTAGATTCTTGCTTCTTATCTGTCAAATTCTGATGTCAGTAAATCTTAAGGATGAACTAAATGCTGATAATCCTCACTTATCAAAAGAAAAGAAAAGAAAAGAAAAGTCAGGTACTCCTTTGAGATCTAGAGTAAATATGTGAAAGGGAAGACCCAAGTGCATTGCTGGTACTAAGTAATATGCATTAGAAAAGCAAATAAATTTTTCTTGGTGACTTTTCACATTCTCTGATTACTGGAGAAATATTCTGATAATAGCATAAATTTTGATAAGCAGTTGTGACTCACTTACACTGAGAAGCCACTGTAAAAAGGAATTTCAAAAGATGCATAAAATGAGCACAAACAGTTGAGGTGGACTCCTGCATAAATTTGTTCTATAGTAGACTTCATGATTGATGACAGATTTTAAGCACTTTTCTTAGTTATGCCTTATTTCTAAGATGTACTGAAGTTTATTAGACTTTAATCTTTATCTAATATTCTGCTGAATGCACACACTTTCACTCCATATGAATGATGAAAATTACTGTGGTGATTAAGTTGTTTCTGACAAACAGTTAAGTGTCATATGCATAAATTCTGAGGACAAGTTCTGATGGAAGTTTTGATGATTAAACTCTGAAGAAAACAAGTCAGTATTTGTATGAAGAATTACAGAAACAAACATTCACTTTTTGAGTACAGAAGCCATATTCAGATGACCATTAAGTTCTGATAATAGTCAAGTTCTGATGTAAATCCTGATGGAAACTCTGATGCTTACGTGGTATTATTTATTTACTTAACTTATTTGTGGTAAATACTGAACGGTCATATTTAATCAGAATACAATTAGGTGAGATAAAAATAGTCATAATCATTAAGGGCTAGTGGTAAACGTGTTTGTCTTGAAAAACTGCATGTGCACAGTAATTGTTACTTATTTCCCATGCTCATTAACTCCCGCTTTTATTTTTTTTACTGACTGTTATTATTACACATCGGTCTAGGGAGACGAGGCATCATTATTTCTACTCTTAATCGTTAAACAGTCCTCGAGTCCCTTGGTATTCCATTGGCTATTTAAACCGACATTTCATCTCAGCCAAATCATCTTCCATTCTCACACAAACTCATTCTCTCTCTTTTAATTCTCATCATTTTTCTCATTCATAAACAAAAATGGTTCTTTTCAACATGTTTATGAACTATGAAAATTTTAATGTAGAGTTTAGTTGTGATGACTGGCAACGGGAATGGCATATCACCGTCATTCCTGAAGAGATCTGGAACTTGGTTCCACAAGATGTTCACACAAACCTCTTGTTCTTTTTGATGAACTATCAGCTCCATCTTGATCGTTTGGAAGAAGAATGGAGAGAGGCTCTTCTTCAGCAAGAAATCCGTCTTGCAGTGCTCTTTGTCAGCAGCAAGAGGAACTAGTCGATAGGTTTTCTTCTAGGACTAAGGCTGTTGATGTTCACCATCTTAGACTAGGCTTATCTAGTAATCTTTTGCATGTAATCTATAAATTTCATAAGATGTACTCTTTTGATATTTTAATGAAATTTCCTTTGATTGCAAAATTTCATCTCTATTTCTCTCATATTATGTGAATGTGAATGTTCTTATTGTAGTCTGTTAATTTTTACTTCATCTATTTAAGTTATATCTCTTGATGAATGTTTTGATTAAAATTATGGTCAATGATAAATTGTGATGATTTGAGACACATTTGAAGCACAGGTTCATGCTTCAGAACCTGTGATAGTTGAAGCTGAGAATGTCAATTTTCAGAAAGAAACAGAAGCTAAAGGGTCAATCCCTCAGGTAAATGCTGAAGCTCAAAGTTCTGATACTTTGAAGAGGAAAAGAACTGTAAACTCTGCTGAAAAGGCAACTCCTTCATTGGCAAGGAGACTAAAGAAAATAAGGGCAAAGAGGTATAATGCTAAATCTCCATCTAAAGATACTGCTGAAGCTGAGGAAGGGGATCAGGAATCTCTAATCTCAAAAGAGCCAATTATCATTTAAGCCCTTCCAGCTAAAGCTCAAGCCACTGTTCCTTATACAGTGATCACTCCTACTGTTTCTACGGTAAGAGAGACAACAGTTGAAGGTTCAGGATTAAGTCCTGAAATTGATATCACTAGGCTGCACATTCCAACTGTTCTTTATTTGGAAGCTCCTACAGCAGCTCAGCCATCTAAAGTCAACTCTCCAATCTTAGATGTTGAGATACCATCTACACCAGTTCTGGAGATAAATTCTGATGCTTAGAATTTAGATGATGTTATTCCTGAATCTCCAGTTGCTTTACACACTGTAGTGCTGTCAGAACATAATGAGTCTTCCTCAAGTTCTGAAGACAGTGTTTCTGTTGAGACTCCAGCTCCTATTCTGGGCAAGGAAGCATTGGTAAAGAAATTTGTTGAACAGGATGCACCTATTCCTTGGGAGGATACTCACAAAAGTGTGGAGTGGACCAAGAAGTGGAATGAATCAGATTTTATTCCAAGCACCAATATTCTGATAGAGCGTGTGTCAAAAGCTGATGAGTTATTGTCAAATTCTGATTTCAAGACTCAACTCAAGGTTACAACTATGAGTACAAGAAGTCTTCATGGTCTACATTCTATGACTCATGCTAAGGTTGATACACTAAAGGAAAATGCTGATAAGCTAGATCTACAGATCAAGCTTGACAAGAATAGATATATCAGACCTACTCTTGAGAAAGTTGAAGCCATTGAGAAGATTCAAGAGAAGCAACAAGCCCAAATTACTGAGGTCCTATAAAATCAAGCTTCTCAAAAAGCTCAATTAGATGTGATCCAATCTTCAGTTGAACTTCTTCTCTCTCTCTCTCTCTCTCTCTCTCTCTTACTTCCTGATGATGCCAAAAAGGGGGAGAAGGTAGTTAAGTCCAAATGTTCACCTACTCAAATACTGAAGAAGAAGGATGACAAAGGTGATGACCAGGGAAATTCTGATAAGAACAAAGGTCAAGGAAAAGTTCAAGGAAAATCTTCACAGAAAGTAATTTATGATGTTAGCAAATCTTCTACACAGAACAAGTCAAGTTCTGAGAAGCAAAGTCTGATGTCAAGTTCTGATATCCTGATTCAGTCAGGATTTAAAGACTCTCAGAAGTTTTTACAAACTTTGAAGCTAAAGGGGAAGTAGACTACTGTTTATTACAAATATCCTAAAATCCAGACACTTGATGAGGAGATAGCTAGAAGATTATTTCTGAAACAAAATCCAGGAATGGATTTGGAAACTCTCAAGGAGGAAGAAGCTATATTTGCAGCTGAGAAGATAAATCTAAAATCTAAAGCTTCTGATGCAAAGAAACCTCCAAGGCCTAAGGAAAAAGGCATTGTTATCAAGAAAAAGTCAAATTCTGAGGCTTCAAAGTTCAAGACTAGATCACAAACTGAGATTGATCTTAAGTCAAAGGGAAAAGAAAAGGTTGGTGAACCTTTAAAGATTCAGAAAAAAGATAAGTTCTTTCGTTCCAGTCTATCAAGCTACAATGCATGATGATGATGAAACTGTTCAAACTCTGAAGAGAAGAAAGATAATTGAAGAATCTAAAACAACCTCTGACATTGCTCAAGTTGTTCAGAATGAAGAACAACAATCTACAGAAGAAACAACAAATTCTGATCAAGCTATCAAGACATCAACTACTGACAATGCTCAAGTTGATTTGAAAAAGATGACAATTGCTGATAAAAAGAAGCTGTTATGGAAGAAAGCTACTCCAGTTGAACCAAAATCCAATCTTATGATTAATCAACTCGCAACATTTGGGTTGAGAGCCAAGCAACCTAGAGATAAAGCTGGATTAGGTTCTGATGAAGAAAAGATACAAACAGGAGTAGAAGTTACTCTAAGAGATCCTTTCATGTTGACAGACAAACCATATGAATAAATCAAACAAAAGCACCTTGACAAAGTGTTGTCTGCTCAAATTGTGATAGATGCTCATGATAAATAAAATCTAAAAGAGAAATTGATCTTATTTTTCAATGATGGAAGAACTTACAGACTAGCTGATACTGATGTGCTAAAGAAGTCTGTAAGAGAGCTTCAACATATTCACTATCTTCTGGAAGTAAAATCTGATGTTACAAGAAGATGGTCAGAGTACATTTTGAAGGCTATAAGAGATCTTCTCAGAATCTCTGGTACAAAGGCTTCTCAGTACATTCCAATGATTACTGAAGATGATGGAAGAGAAATTCCTATGCTGAAGAACTCTGCTAAGGTGGAAGTTATTCTGAAAGGAAGATGTTTATGTTATAATGAAGACTCTTCACATCCTATAGTTATCATACTTGGTGATGAACTTGAAATAACATCAATTCAAGCTCTCAGAACAGCCATTTATCAAATTGGTGATAGTAAAGATGAAAAACTGATGCAGGTCAAAGCACAATTAGTTGAAGTTCTGAGAAAAGCTGAAGATAAGCTGGTAAAAGATTTTGGTAAGAATCATTATGGATTCAGATTAATCCAGTGATGTTGGTAAAGCTGCATGTTCTGTAAGTTATAGTTAATAGTCTTATTAAACTCTTATTGCATTTGAACTTAAATGTTTTTGACATCATCAAATCTATTAACTTGTATATTTTTGCATAATTTACAAGTTGGGGGAGATTGTTAGATATATTTGAGATGTCATGCCTAATATGTTTCATGTTTAGTTTTCAGATCTTAACAAACAGGAAATATCAGTACTTACTGGAAGTCAGAACTTAAGGTCATATCAGAACTTAAGGTTATGTCAGAACTTAAGTGCGGGAGGACTTACAGTTAAGGAAGGAAGCTGATTTACATGATAGAAGATCGATACTAAAACAAAAGAAGATATGCATGAAAAGAGTTAGAAGATAAGAAGACTTGTATAAGATATTTGATTGATATATTTTAGGAGACAAAATTATATTTCATATCAATTAGAAGTTATCTTGTAACTGTGTACTATATAAACACAGACATAGGTTTACACTATATGTGTTATCATTATCGAGAAGATCATACATTGTAACCTAGCAGCTCTTAGTGATATTTGTTCATCACTGAGGAAGAACAGTTCAATTATAACAGAGTTTATTATATATCTGTTTACTGTTACTTGTGTTCGAAATTGATTTGATTGTAATAACATTGTATTCAACCCACTTCTACAGTGTTGTGTGACCTAACAGTTTTATTACTTAGTGTTTTGATTTCTATTACTTCTTCATTCCGTATTACAGCAAATCAAATACTGTTATAGATATTAAGTTAGAACATTTTTAAATCTCAAAAGTAGCCAGAATTACATTCAACCCCCCTTCTGTAATTCTTGCTGTATTGTTAGGGAATAACATCTATTGACATATCCTAATCTTGATCCCCAACAGTCATTCTCTAAAATTTTCTCAGTTATTTTTCCTGAGTTAGTCCAAAGCTTAATGACCTCTCTTTCTTTAGCTAACTCATTTTCTAGATAAGCATGCTTTTCTAACAATTTTTCTTTAACATAAACAACATTATCTCTTTCTTTTTGAATTTTTAGCATGGAAAGTAACTCAATTTCTAGGTGATCGTTCCTTTTCTTTAACTCAAAATTTTCACTCTTGATTCTTTCATTCTCTAAAGTTTGATCTTTATAACTAACATATAGAGATTTAAGAAACAGTCTTAATTCACAGATATCATCAGTATCAAAAGCAAGTGTGGTTTGAGGTACCTTTCATTTAGAAGTGTCAGCCTCAGTCTCGGTAATTTCCATGAGGGCATAATTAACACCATCATCTGAATATGATGAATCATCCCAGTTTTTCTTCTTTGTGATTAAGGCTTGTTTCTTCTCAGTTTTTGGTTTTCTTCAGTCATCTGCAAAGTGTCTAATTCCAACACAGTTATAACACATTTCCTTTGACTTGTCAAATTTTCCAGTTCTTGATTCCTTCCGATCAGCATTTCTTCTATCATTCCTCTTATCAGTGTTTGGGGAACTGGAACCCTTTATGGAAAATCTTTTTCCTTTCTTGAATTTTTTGTTGACCATCTTCTTAAAGCTTTTCACCAATAGAGCAACCATTTGTTCAATGTCTTCATTGTTGTCATGATCACTATCAGTATCTAATTCATTATTAGTGTTTGAATCATCATCAGAGTCTGATGACTCAGTATCAGACTTTGTAATCATAGTTTTTCCTTTGAAGTAACCTTTTCTCCTTGCTTTCTCCTTTGGCTTCTCTTCAACTTTAAGTGCAACTGGTCTTGACTTTGATCCTTTTCTCTTACTCCTTTGCTCCATCTCTAGTTCATGAGTTTTCAAAATGCCATAGATCTCATCTAAAGATATTTTCTCAAGTTCATAGTTATTACTTATTGATGTGACCTTAAAGTCCCACTTTTCAGGGAGTGCAAGCAGAAACTTCAAATTTGAGTCCTCTTGGTCATATTCCTTGTTGACAAGAGGTAAGTCATTCAACAGCTTTTGAAACCTATCATAGATCTCAGTTAAGGACTCATTGTCTCTTGAGTCAAAGTGTTCATACTCCTGAGTAAATATTGTTCTCCTGTTTTTCTTGATCGCAGAAGTATCTTGACACTTTACTTCTAAAGCATCCCAAATTTCCTTTGCTGTTTTAAATCCAATAACCCTATTGGACATAACACTATCAAGACTGCTATACAGAATATGTCTTACTTTTGTATCTTTCATGATTGATAATAGATCCTCTGCAGTATAGTCCTTCTTTGATTTATCAACCATCTTTTCTTCTTGACCAGCAACTGCTACTGCCAACTTCATTAACCTATGAGGACCATCATAAATCCTTCTTATATATTCAGGATCTGTAGCTTCCAAGCACATGGTCATCTTAACCTTCCAGATTGGATATTCATGTATCTTTAGGATTGGAACATTGATAGCCTCATACCTACTCATATTATTGTTAATCTATGATGTGGCTGGGGGTGGTGGTGGTGGTGGATTGTTCAGTTGTTATGGTTCTTTGTCTGCCATTAAAGATTGATTTTCAGATTTTAAACTGTTTGTATATCAACAGCAAGCTCAGATACCAATTGTTAGGCCTGTAATACAACTGTAGATTGGGGGTTGAATGCAATTTTTGCAAAAAAAATGATAAATCTTAACAGAATCGGAAATTTTTATATTAATCTGATAAAAATTGTTACAAAAGTACTCTATCAAAGGATGAACAATTATGCAAGAGCTATTAGGTTATCTGAAATATATATCGATTCGTAACACATATAGTGTAAACTTAATCTGTGCTTATATAGTGCACAGTTACACAATAAATAAGGAATCATATTCTAATACAATAAGGAAACCTAATACACATCCATGTATGATTACTTCTGTAAGTAAAGTCATTCACAGCCTTGAATTCTGCAATCCCTTTCCTTCTTTGATATCTCTAAATACTAATCATCAAATGTTGATCATCAATTACTGATCATGAAGTACTGATGATGTTACCTTAGTAAAACCTGATATCAAATATTGATAATAAATTCTAATAATTTATATACTGATATCATCCCTTCCTTCTAACATATTATCTTATATATTCAATAAAAAATACTTATTTACGAAATACACTTCTTTTTGCTCCCTAAAAAGAAGATACCCCTTAATTTTAAATTATAAAGAAAGACATCACGAAAGATACTGGAAAAGGAACAGAATACGTGAATAATAAAGTTAACGAAGAAAAATAAATCCGTATACCTGCACTGTTAATAAATTGCATCTTCACCCCTCCCACATCACATTTTCATTTTTCCCCACCACCCTCCACAAGTACATAATTGAAAATGATTTGAGCAAATATCTCTTCTCTCTCTCTCTCTCTCTCAAACCAAATCATTAAAATTAGGGCTTTTAAATTCCCCCAATTTAGCTTAATTTTAATTCAATCGCGATGAAATCAGCTCAGCCACCACCGCCCACCGCCGCGAACCGTCAACGGCCACGACGTCGTCCTGACCTAACCTTACCTCTCCCTCAACGCGATCCAGCAATCGCCGTTCCTCTCCCTCTCCCGCCGAACTCAGCGCCGGCGTCGACCACGGCAGGCTCCGCCGCCGCCATTCAGCCGATCAACTTCTCGCAGCTCGACCGCATCAATCGTATCGGTAGCGGTAGCGGCGGCACGGTGTATAAAGTAGCGCACCGACCTACTGGAAAGCTTTATGCTCTGAAGGTAATTTACGGGAATCACGAGGAGTCTGTGCGTCGTCAGATCTGCCGTGAGATTGAGATTCTGAGAGATGTTGATAATTTGAATGTTGTGAAATGTCATGATATGTATGATCATGCTGGTGAGATCCAGGTGCTTTTGGAATATATGGATAGAGGTTCATTGGAAGGGATTCATATTACGAATGAGGCTGCGTTGGCGGATCTGACTAGGCAGATCTTATCTGGAATTAGTTATTTGCATCGGAAACGTATCGTTCATCGCGATATTAAGCCGTCTAATTTGCTGGTCAACTCCAGGAAACAAGTCAAGATTGCTGATTTTGGTGTGTCCAGAGTGTTGGCACAGACTATGGATCCGTGTAATTCGTCGGTTGGGACGATTGCGTATATGAGTCCCGAGAGGATTAATACTGATCTTAATCAGGGGAGGTATGATGGTTATGCTGGTGATATTTGGAGTCTTGGTGTTAGTATACTTGAGTTTTATATGGGAAGGTTTCCGTTTGCTGTTAGTAGAGGTGGTGATTGGGCGAGTTTGATGTGTGCGATTTGTATGTCTCAGCCTCCGGAGGCTCCACCTACTGCTTCGAGGCATTTTAGGGAGTTTATTTCGTGTTGCTTGCAGAGGGATCCTCATCGGAGATGGACTGCCAATCAGTTGTTGCGTCATCCTTTTGTTTTGCAGACTAACAATGGTACTCCGCCTAATGGGAGTGGAGGAGGTAGTCAGGTTAATCAGGCTCACCAGTTATTGCCTCCTCCCCGTCCTCATCCATCTTCTGCTTGATATCATACAATGATTGTTGCCCGTTTCCGTCTGTGGTCATATTTGTTTCTCTTGTTATGTCTTTAGTTATGTAATTTGAATTGTATGATGATGGTTCAAATGCTGGATGGATGGATTTTCAGGATTGAAAAAGGAGAAATGGACCTCCGGATAGTAATCAAATGAATCTTGTTTTTTTATTATGATCTGAATATTTTTTCCCGATAATGTTTACCAGTAAAGTAAAACTTATGTTGGAAATGCCAGTGTCTTGCAATTTTTAGAAATTTCCATATTCAAGTGTCATTTACAGCTTTAATATAGCAGTTGCCATTACATATTCCCCTGTTTAGAATCTATGTTATTCTAGTTTCATTGACATCTTTAATATAGCAGTTGCCATTACTTATTTCCCTGTGTTTAGAATCTATGTTACTCTTTTTGTCAATCATCATCATTAGTGTCCTCCTTTGGTTTATTATAGTTATGATATAAATGCAGTTGATTGTTTAGGTTGCTAAACTTGATATAGAAACAGCCCTTCCTCCTTTGGTTTATACTTTATACCAGTAATGATTAAGATGTGGTTGATTGTTTAGGTTCCTAATCTCGGTATAGAAACAAACCTTCCTCCTTCGGTGTATAATAGGAATAATTATTTGCGGTTAATTGTTTAGGTTGCTTAACTCGATCTAGAAACAGCCATTTCCCATTATAGACCACGAGTATGAATCACAGTAGTCATACTTAAGTGTTTTTAAACTTCTTTTAGGAAAAAAAGGTTGTAGTTGGTAGATACCAGATGGTACTATAGCATTTCCTCCCTAAGAATTCTCGCTGCAAAGAGTAGGAATTAGATATATACATTTTATATACATGTAGAGAAAGACCATAGCTTTGATGGATCTACAGAACGGTTTGGATGGCAAGTCCTTGCCTTGGAGGAAACCTTTCTATATTTTTTCATTAATATATACTTTCACCGTGCTTTTAATTTTTAAGCTTTTATGCTGTAGGAAGGGCATGATAATTATGTAGTGACGATGCTTCTTGTCTTGCTACTACACAATGAACTAGTATATGTGTTCTGTTTCCCTTCCTTTTTCTTTTATATTCTATGCTTTATTAGTCTACCATGCCTTGTTAGCTTTCCCTTTTTATATAGTTGTAATCTACCATATTCTTGAGCTGTTTTAATTATTTCTAAAAGTATACAGCCCAGTTCCTTGTAGTTTTGTTGGCACTGCGGGACAGTGATTGTGCTCCTATATGAAACTTGTAGTGTAGTGCCTACTGCTAAGCTGTCCTGCCAACTGTTATTGCTGTTCTGTATGGATGAAATATAAATTTGGTGTTTTCATTTGTAAATGTAATGCAACTTTCCAAGCAAATGTTTTGGAGCTTCTGTAAATGCGGGGAAAGTCAACTGGGGGAATGAGCTTACCTCTTGAGGTGATCTAAGCAGTGACATTGGCTCCACGGTTCCTAATTTAAGTCTGGATTAAAAGGGAGAATATTTTACCCCCTTGTATTGTTTACTTTTTTCTTTCTTATCAAGTCCAATGCAAAGACAAACTTGGTTGCACTGCTATAATATTCAAAGGTGCATAATTGGATGTAAGTTATTAATTGGATGTAATATGCATAAATTCATATTTGGTTGTAATTGTAAGTTTGTAACTAAGAATTCATATATGCACCTAGTCACATGATCGATTATTAACCAAAAATAGTCGAATGATCTGTTGCAGAATACAATTTGCATTGGCGTTTAAGACTTTGTTTAGCATCTGAAAACATCAATGACTATGATCATCATTTAGTCTTTGTTTAGCATCTGAAAACATCAATGACTGTGATCATTTAAAATCAAGTATTGGACCCTGACAAAAAGGAAAAACCAGATATTGGACTTAATTGTACAACCGGAGAAAACACTGCATACGTACAAGGTAAGCGAAGGAAGCAGTAGAGTATGATCAAGGTTGGATTATGCTACTGTGGTTTGCTTCTGTTGCAACGAGACTACCGAACTTAATGAAGTTTGAACCGACTGAGAAGTGAGAACAAGTCAAACCCCGTACTTGGTTTCTTACATGTTATTATTCACACTTGTAGTTTTACCAAAATTCCTCAAACCGTGTTTGTTAATTCTTTTTTGACAATATCCAACATGAGTAATGGGACCAAGCCATGGGTAACTGAACTTAAAACCAGGTCTTTACTACTCGCTCAAAGTTTCCATGCTTTTTTTTGTTATGTACACGCGTTGATAGGATATAATAACACAGGCCCAGTTATGAAAATAGACCCAATAAGAAGGGCCCAGGACCCGTTTAACGAATAACACTAAAGAACCTCAGGACACGTAACAATATCACCACCGTCCAGATAGCCCGGATCCAAAATATTTCTATGGTCCGGATTCAGAAATACACTAGCTCATCATAGGCGTCCACACGTCCTACAGTCCAAAAGATACACCTATGGTCCTGATCAAAAGGTACAAACCACTAAACCCTAATGGGAAGCCTATAAAAGGCCGAACAAAAGAAATGTTAGGGGTTACTTCATCTCTGGTATACACACACCTATACACACACCACAATATTCGTATAATTTCCGTTTTACCCCTTTCTCCTTCAGAACCCTTTCTCATTCTCATGCCGGAGGTGCCGCGGGGACGCCACCCCCCTCTGGTTCTGTTTTGTAGGTTCCCACCCTACAGCTACACCGCACGCCGCCATCATTTCTGTCCAAACGGAGTTTGAGTTCGGGTTCAACAAGGAAGGGATCCCGGGGTGATTTGGGATTATCATTGGCGCTAGAAGGAGGGGCCGAACCTCCGACCAGTGGTGTTCGTATCTGCTACTCTTACTCCACCCAGGATCTCAGAATACAACACTACAGTAAGAACTTCACACCCAATTGCTCAAATCTACTTTTTACCCAGAACTTGCTTGCTTTATGTATGTACCGTTAGTGGATCTTGTTTAGCCACTCTAGTCGTAATATTGTAATAGTTCTGGAGCTCTCAGTAGTTGATTACAGCATACTTTAGATTTGAAATATCTGTATTAGTATTTGAAATTGTGAGTTATATTACTATAAGTTTGCGATATCGTCAAACAACCATGACGTCACGAAAGAGCAAGGCAGCCGTCTCCGCTTCGTTCCTGTCGCCTCCACCCCAACCCAGGGACGGAGAAATGGAGGACGTGGATAATGGCCCCCCATAACCTAAACTCTCTCTCAAAATCTCCAACCAGGGGATCAAAGATTAACCATCGAGAAAGCTGCTCACAAGTATGCTGAAACTTCATCCAACCCCTGGGGGGACATGACCCTGGATCAGATACAAGCTGCGATGAATCTGTGGAAGGAAAAGCATAATGTCGAACCTGAGACCCGCCTAGGGGATCAGGAGGAACGATCCGGAGAATCCCGGGGATCCGTCCTGGATCGAATTGTAAAGAACCTGAAAAGACCCCAGAGGATGCCCGGGTTGAAATCAAAAGAGCTGCCCTCCGGAAAAGAATTTGGAAAGAAGAAGAAGCCAAAGCTAAAAAAATCATTGAGAAGAGAATCTAGGATGAAGAAGCGAAGTTGAAAAAGAGATCCCACCGAATTCATGTCTCCTCTGATTCGGAGCCCGAAAAAGAGTCCAAACAAGAGTAGATGGCATGGGCTCTTCGTGACCTCAAGAGAAAGGTAGAAGGTGACATGGAAGTTGGTGTAGCGGCGACCCCTTTACCAGGAAGTTAGAATCAACTCCCAGAGAGGCCGGGCTCAAACATTTCAATTTTGACTCCTTTGATGGATTGGCTGACCCCGAAGAGCATCTAAATTACTTTGAACAAATCTCCGACATTTATGATTATAGTGACCTCACAAGGTGTCGTTTCTTCGCATCAACACTCAAAGGTGGGGCACAAAAATGGTTCAGCCGAATTCCATCCCGGAGTGTGGATTCCTGGAAAGATTTTCGCGAGATATTCTTAAAAAGTTTCAGGGCTAACCTAATGAATGAGTTGCAAATGTGCCACTTGGAAACAATCCAGCAGAGGAGTAAGGAATCTTTACCCGAATTCATCAAAAGATTCCAGGAAGCAGTCAACCAACTCTCCAACTTAGAAGAAAAGGAAGATGTGAACATCTTTTGAAGGAACCTGCATCCAATATCCTCCGAGGGATACGTCAAAGATTTAATTCACAGAGAACCCCAGAGCTTAGCATCTGCCTATGCCTTGGCATCTAAGTTTATAAAAGAAAATGACTTCCTCAAGTCAATGAAGATGAACAGGAGAATCCATGATGACGATGAGTCCGCGGAGCGTCGCTCTTCCTTCCGGAAAGATAAAAGATATAAGCTAGACAGACAAGCAAATTACATCCAACAATCTCGGGGGACCCCACCCTGGGGCTCATACTCTGAACCCAAGAAGAATTAAAGAAAACCCAAGGCTAAGAGAGAGCCCAAACCAGAACCAGAGTGGACGCCTCTCAATAGGCCCCGGGCTGACATCTTGCGCGAAGTTAGAGGTAAACCATTCTATTAGTCTCCGAAACCTTTACTTGCGCCCCCTGAGAATAGGGCCCGGGACAAACATGGTGGGTATCATGAAGATCATGGACATACAACAGAAAACTGTTTCTCTCTCAAAATATTCATTGAAGATCAAATCAAGAAAGGAAACATGAACCAGTATCTTCAGAGAAGGTTGAATGACAAAGAGAGGGCCCCGGGAAGCGGCAAAAATGTGGTAAATGTCCTCTTCGGAGGCACGTCTTCTCCACCCCGGAGCCCGACCCGGACAATGATGTAATGATGATTCAGCCTTTTGAGGATGAACTAATCTATTTCTCCTACTCTGATTTTGAAGGACTCAATCCGGACCACAACCAAGCCTTGGTGGTAACTCTTGATGTTGCAAATAACGAGGTAAAAAGAATTTTAGTTGATAATGGTTCCTCTGCTAATATTGTATTCGAGCACACACTCAACAAGATGGAGCTCGACCACTTCCGCATGGACCTCTGTCTCGAAGACCCCTTGTATGGATTCGGGAATACAATGATTCCAATCCGGGATATTATTTATCTGCCTATTATTTTTGGAATTGCACCCCAGCAGGTCTCTCATGTAGTGAAGTTCTACGTGATAAGTGCAACCTCATCATACAACATGATCCTTGGAAGGCCCACGATCACCAAGCTCATGGCAATCCCCTCAACTATTCATTTAAAGCTCAAATTCCCCACCTTGGGAGGCATTGGATAATTGAAAGGAGACAGAGAGATGGCATGGAGATGTTATGGTCAAGCCTTGGTCATAGCGGAAACAGAACCAGAAAATAGGAAAAAGGTAATGTCCCTAACCAAGGGATACGTGAACATCTCAGTAAAAGGGCCAGACTAGATGTAAATATGATCGAGGATTCCGGGTACAACGTAACCAATGCTGACGCCCAGATTCAGAAATTTGTGGAAACCAAGGAGAAGACAAAAGTCGAACTTGCCCAATAGACATTTGAAGTAGAGCTTGTTAGGTCCAAATATACATACAGAGGGGGGGTGAATGTATGTCTTTCATTTTTCGTTAATTAATCGCCTGGAAAATAAACCTCAAAAATGAAATAAACAAACACAACGAGATTCACAGAATAATTCTTATTATTAAGAAATTAAACCGTAAAGGTTTGCTTACAACTCCGAATATAAATAACTTGAAGCAACAAATATAGAGAGAACCAAAATAATAACAATCAATTTGGGGTTATATCTATCACTCTAAAAATTCAAAACTTCTATCAAAAGATATTAAATACAATCAAGAAAGCTTTAAATAATGAGTGTTACAAGTTTGTAAGGCTTTAATGGTGTAAAATAAATTGGGCAGCACTTCTCTCCTTAATTTCAATAAATGAAATTAACTAACTCTACAAGAAAAATTCTGCAGAGCTTTGATGGTGTTTTTGTTGAGTAGTTCTATTTTTCCAATCTGCTGCAAATTTGGTTTTGTAGTGGTAGAATTGTAGGAGAGATAAAGACTCAAAATATGTGGCTTAACCATGTCCACACATTTAAAATGGTACAACCTACAGAAATAAGCCGTATGGTGACTAAGAGAGGTGCCCCTGTATTGTACAAATGCGCACTTGAGTTTCTGTGGCGATCGAGGGTGTCTGTGGCTACCAAGAAACGTTAGATGTTTATTTGATTCCATATGCAGCTGCCAGGAGAAACTGTACACTAAGAAAACAAGTCGCCATACAAAGAAAACCAACCGCCTTTTCCTTTGCAATTTATTCGCCTATGACGATCAGCTGTGTTACTCTTCTATGGCGATAGGAACTTACACAGCACACGCATGTAGAGAATTCAGCATTGTACACTAGGAACAGACATGACGCCACACGCAGGAGGTACGATTGTCATTTACGCGCCAGAAAAACAATGGGGGGTTGCCCGTGTGCGCGTCACGCACGGTGGAGAAGTTGTCGAACAGAAAAATAAAACATACTCTGCCAATTTACTTGGACCTGTACTACTTTTGTTCAATTTTGTTCTTTGCATTTGTTTTTTTCCTTGCGAGCCCCACTGTTGTAGTCAGCAATCAAACCAAAAGCAAAAGACATGCTCATTTTATCTGAGTTATTTTTCTTTTACAACTTTGCTGTGTATCTTTTCCTTTGAATTTTTTTGATCAATTCCATGTTGGCCTGCTGCTATCAATCAGTCCTCAAGCTGCCTTTGTACCAAATAAAGGAGTTCAATTTCTTTTAATTAAACAATCGAATGAACCATGCATGCAAGTAATTCTGCCTGGATTTATATTTATGTACTCGAATTAAACACATAAGTTTTAGTTTATTTTATTAACTAAATTATTTTAATAAAATAAACTTAAACATAATTTATATAAATAAAATAATTTAGATTTATAAAATAAACTTACTTAAAGTTTATAAAATAAATCATTTTAAGTTTATTAAATAACTTATACTTAAGTCCATTTAATAAATTAATTTCAGTTAACAATTAAATCTAGAACTTGGCCAATTCCTCGAGCTTTTTAGTTGTACCCTTCTATATCTGCAAGCCTTCTAATCTCTAGGGTCCAGTCTGCTCGAGTACAAAAACCACTTAACAGTATTTCTAAAAATAATACTCAGTTTCCTTTCACGGATCACTGACGTCTCGTGCACGGGTCTGGTTCACAGACGACTAGTTCCGCTTTCAGGCCTTCGTATTATACCCGTACAAACCACTGTTAAGTTTTCTACCAAATATAACCAACTTCACTAGGAATCCTTGAGGTCTTCACACTGATTCTGACAACTGCTTCGAATGGCTCCAACCTTATTCCTCCGATGCCTGAACATATTAATAAACTTCATACGGATCACTATTGACGTCTTCTTCACTACAGCTGACAAAACCTTTTGTGCATATACCCAATATCCAATATGTAGTGATCCTAGTGGAACATAGATTATTTCAAAGTCCTTGTTCTATATTGAGTTATCCAAACCAGGATTGTTAAGATTAAACATACAGCTTCAATCTTGCTCAACAATCTCCCCCTATTTGACTGTTACACCTGACGGTCAAATAATAATGAAGAAGCAACAGTTTGGAGGATAACTCAACTAACCTTATCCAAAAATCTTCAATCAGCTTTCAACTTTCAATCCGGGACTTGGAAATAATACTATCTTATATCTACCGCATCTTCTATACACATTCAGCTTTAGCAGAGAACAAATTATTCTCTCCCTCATGTAAAGTTGCAGATAGATACGTCTTCCAAATACTGTCTTCAATAATCTTCAGATCTTCCCATTAAGCACATAGAAAACATTTTGGAATCCAGAACCAAAGCCCAATAATCTCTCCCCTAAGATAAAGAATCCCTTCCTTAGTACAATAAAGTTAGAAATCCCTCTTCTTAGTTACAGAAAGACTATCAGTCCATAATCTCTTCATAATCTCTCCCCCTTAGTTGAGTAATCCTTCAAAACGTATTCAGAGTAAAACCTTAGGATCAACCAAGTGAAAAGACTATCTGGTAACCATTCCTCACAGTGTAAGTGTTTTATTGCTGTTTAGTGATCTCACATTGTGTTTCACTCCACTCTACACTCAAATGTTTGTCACTCAGTCTCACAGTGTGTCACTCACTCAAAGCTCCAAACATCCAAGTGTACATGCGATAAAATCCTTTTCATAGAAAAGTTGCCTTCCACCTTCAAGGATGGAAACTCTCTGTTAGGTCCCAATATGTTTGTAGAAGGGGGGTTGAATACAAACAGTACCAAATAATCGAATTAAATGCGGAATAAAATATGTGAAACAAAATTCAAGTTAAATAAAAATATTATTAAACTTGAAAGGTGTTACAACAACTGTATTGATTACAAGGAATTAATCTCAAATTAATTATCACAAATTTAGAATAAATTCGACATGAACTTTTTCTATTTTTGCAATAATTAGAATCAAATGCTAAACGCGATTTGAGATTAAGTTCTAGGGATTTTAATCCGCTAGATTGTTACACAAGAGCAAGATAAAGATTTCTAGTGGATTGGATTTAACTTTACAATCTAGAAATTTAATCTTGAAGTATGCAGATGAAAAGATGAAATATTTCTTCTTGTTTTTCTTTTCTGCTTTGTTCTTGACTTCTGTGTTCTGTGTATTGAGTTGCTGCTTCTCTGCTTCTTTTTAATCAACAACCGAATAGAATTGAATTGGCATGACAATCCTATAGCTGGCAAGACTTTCGGTAGGACAATTGATTGAACTAGCAAGACAATCTGAATGAACTAGCATGACAATCAGAATGAACTAGCAAGACAATCCTTCTCCTAGTGTAACTTTCGGTGAGACTATTGAAAATGGCCTAGCATGACAATCGGTATGACAATCCTGATTGTCATGCTAGTTCATTTTCAATTGTCTTGCTGATTTAATGCAGATTTTAATCCAATTTAAATTCTGAAAATTCCTAAAATTAATTCAGAATTAATTAATCAATTAATTCAATTAATAAATAAATTATTCTTCGCAGATATAATTTATTTTCTTAATTAAATTAGATGACTTAATTAATTAATAGAGAATTAATTCTAGTCTTCAACAGCACCCATCCTTCTGCAGATCTTCTGAAAATCACTGAAAATTATGAATCAATTCCACCACTTCAATGTTGACACTCGATGTACTGTCTGGTTCATGAGTGACTAACTTCCGTGACGTTTCTTCATGTCTTGACTTTGACACTTTGATTTTCTTCAGATTAAATCCTTGTAATTAATGATACTCTAACGAGATCTCTGTCACTTGATTAAATCCACGATCTTGATTTATATCACTGAGGCATGATCAACTTCTTGAACTTCTTCCAGTGAATTACCTCCCCAAGTCTGTAGATGAACCTTGTTTCTGAATCCTTTGACAGATATTACTTTGCGAGATCTCTCTGACGGTCGATCCACTATTTACTTATTATATTCTTATTTGAGTTGAGTTGAATCCTCGAATATACAAATAGGCTATGACATATGACTTACAATCTCCCCCTATTTGTTTGTTAGACAATAACACACAAATACCTAGAGGATAACTCAACTAACAAATAAGAAAAAGATATAAACATACATGCAAAGTAAATAGCAGAAAAGTTCTGGATGAGATTTAACATTTTCCAGATTCCAAGTAGATGTTCCTCTAGACTGAACATATCTTCAAGTAGTTCCATCTTTATTTGTACAACCACATTTCCTGTTGAGAAGCCCATATCTCTTGCTTCTCCCCCTATGAGAATCAACTGATTAAAGAAGATCACCTTCGTTTTACCACCTCTCCCGTACAATAGGATCCGCAGATAAAAACCAATGGTACTCCCCTAACAGCTTCTTCCCTTACTAGGAAATCACCTTGTGTTTACCACCTCTCCCGTACAATAGGATCCGCAGATAAAAACCAATGGTACTCCCCTAACAGCTTCTTCCCTTACTAGGAAATCACCTTGTGTTTACCACCTCTCCCGTACAATAGGATCCGTAGTTACAAACAACAATGGTGTGGTGTAGTGTACATTTTTAGGATCTTTTTCTTCCTCCCTGCTATTTCTCCCCCTTAGTTGAGGAATCCTCCAAACTATTACTTAAGCTTTTATCTCCCCCTTAAAGAAGGAATGTATGATGTCGTCTGAAGGAGTTCTCATATTTCACTTGGTTGGAAAAGAAATAACAAGTAGTTTCTCTTTCTTCCTCACTGCGAGTGTGTGATTGTGTTTTAGTGTACCTCACATGTGTTTCACTCTTCTCTCCACTCGTGTTTACACTCATTCTCATAAGTGTATCACTCTTCTCTCATAGCTCCATAATCCAGCTGTACCTGCAAGGAAAATCACCTTAGCCATCCTTAAGGAGGTCACAGGTGGTGCAATGGGAGTTCACAAATCCCCATCCCTGTTAAACTCGTCAGATGAATCTGAGTCATAATCTACAAGTTGCTAGTTTCCCTTTTAGGGTTCCAGATTTGAATTTTGGGAAGGTAAACAATGATCCAAAGAATTTAGCATAAAGATCAAAGTTCCCTTCTAATGTCTGTGAATACATTTCCTTGTGACTCATCAGGTAATATCTGAATCATTGTCAACAAGTTGCCGATCTGCACCTATGTCAGATCCACTATCCGCAGATGCATCCAGGGGATTTAAGCCTGGGGAGGTAGACACTGACCACTGACATATGGCTTTTGGATCAGTTTCCTCTCCTAACACCTGTAAAGGCAATTGGTCCACTAACGAACCTTAAACAATCGAATCTGACCTTAAAATGGTCGAAACTCTTGTTTCCGTCAACTCATCCTTTGTGTGTGTAACCTCTCCTTGTGCATCAAGAATTGTTTATGTTTGAAGTGGTGACACTACATCGGATACCTTGGCCGACAGGCAAAATTCAATAGACTCACCCTGTTGAGAGAATGAATCTAGTAACTGTTTTTGTGCCTTTTCAGCCATTACATCTTTTTGAGAAGATGTATGGTGGCTAGCAGTTGTCTCGGTTTAAATACTACTCATCTATGTAGGAGACAGAGCTACTGGGTTGACTACAGAACCTTCCTTATGTGGTGCACTAAGGCACTATCTCCC
The DNA here is from genome assembly GCF_009905375.1 of Apium graveolens. Taxonomy (NCBI): domain Eukaryota; kingdom Viridiplantae; phylum Streptophyta; class Magnoliopsida; order Apiales; family Apiaceae; genus Apium; species Apium graveolens. The sequence goes on from NC_133655.1 coordinate 112,416,904, forward strand.
TCACGCTCATTCATACTACATTTAGTGGTAAGAGAGTGTTGGTTGGTTATGTTTTTGTGTTTGTCTTTACAGTCTGGGATAGACGTTGTGGGTTTTCAACCTCATGACTGTCAATGAAAGAAAGTCATTGGAGACTGAACCTGTATCATAGAACATATGGTAATAGAGAGAAAATGATTTACAATAGTGATTTCAAAAGATTTTACATGAAATAAGAAATCACTAATGTAGAAAGAAGTTTAATTTTTATTTTTCAAAATGAATGAGTTTTTGATAAAACATTGATCACTTAGGGTAAAGTCTAAGTAATTCTCATTCATGTCAAAAGCTTACAAATATCTGCAACATAATGTTAACAACATATCATTGACCGATACTTGTCAAGTACTTTAGATACTAATTGTTATGTTGCATTAATATGACGACTCTACTAGTTCATATAAAATTACAACTTCTGTTAGAGTGCCATACCATGTCCTTGACGATTGCTTGAGCAGTATACTAGTTCATACCAACCTAAAGTGAGATTGTGAAGAAGAGATTGCATAGTCCAATAGATCTGTAGCTGCAAAGTCCATGAACTGTGGTGCACTGACTTCCTCTTTTGACTCACCAAACAGGAGTACACTTGTACACATCTTACTAGAGTACAATTCCAAGTGTAATGTGCAGCAGGTGTCTGATATGCCGTAATATTCTCAAGTCTCGTCACTGGTGCTATATGTTAGATACTGCTTCCTGATAATAACCTAGCACAATATACAAAATTACAATGATAACATTCCCAGCTTGCAAACAGCCATATCCCTCAGATAAACCTTTGCTGTTATCTCCAAAGGTAATCAGGGGGCCAGCTTTCTCAATCCACATTTGATAGCAGGGCTCTATCTCCGGTCATATGTCTTGATGATCCATTGTCAAGAATCCACACTTCCCGTTTCACCTGTTTTAATGCCCTGCAACACAAATGGATTAACCCTTCTTCGGAACCCAAACTTGGTTGGGCCTGGCATACTTGTAGAACTGTCCTTTGTCAGGCAAAATAACATTTTTAATCTTAATGGTCTCAACTTTCTCAATGACTGAACATTTGACCTTGTAAACAGCCTTAACAAATTTCTGTTTAAGCTTAGGCACAAATGTCTCCTTTCTAGCCTTAGAAGGACTAGCAGTCTTAGACCTATCATGTTTCTTGTTATTCACATGCTGACGAGGAGTAGTCTTATCATTAGACACATGCTTACCATTAAAATAAGCATACATCATATTAAAAGCACAAGACATACAATTAGCAACACCACATGCTTTATGAGAGTGATTAACAGCAGGCAATTTATGCATGGTAGACATGGCATTATTGTTATCCAACTCATGTGTGTCTGAGTTAGTCTCAGTTGCTTTCACAACTTTGACCGGAACTTTCGACTCACTTGACTTGGAAACAATCTTCTCATTAGCATGATCCTCAGCACGTATTTCTTCTTGAATAACAGAAGAGGTCGCATCAAATGGTTCAGCAATTGATGCTTTATAGAGGGGTTCATCAACACCCTTAAGCACATGTGGTACTTCCCTCCCTTTAGCACATACATGAGGAGGGGAGTTTATGCCTAATTCTCCAATAGCAGCATTGTAATCATAACCTATTCCAGATGTTTGATTAACAGCTTGCTTACTGTAGAACTCTTTAGCCTTCGAACAAGAATTGAAGTAGGCTCTAACCTTAGTCTCAAGACCGGTGATCTTGTCTTTGAGAATAGTTTCGAGTTTTCTATAACAGTCAACTCTATTCTCTAGAAAAGATACATGTTCTTTTAATTTGTCTTGATTAATGTGCACAAGTCTTAATTCATTGACCTCTTTCTCAAGGTCTGTGATCTGTAAACTTAACAGTTCATTATCACGACGTGCACAATCTAAGTTACCTCTTACATGATAAACCATTTCAGCATCAGAAAGTTTTACCTCTATTCTTGACGATGAAGCTTTTCCATCAATAGCCATAAGAGCAAGATTTCCTTCATCTTCATCTTCACTGTCAGTATCATCCCAGCTTCTTCCCTTTGCCAGATAAGCCCTTTCAGAGTTCTTTCTTACTTGCTTTGGCTTCCTACATTCTGTGGCAAAGTGTCCCAACTCATTGCAGTTATAGCATCTAATGGTGCTCCGATCAACCATCCCTGTTTTGTATCCACCACTGCTGGTGTTAGAGGATGAAGATCCACCTTTCTGGAATTTGTTGTAGTTGGACTTGTACTTAAGCTTGGGATTCCTCTTGAATCTGACATGGGAGAATCTCTTGACAATTTGGGCCATTGACTCGTCTTCCAATTGCTCCAGCTCTTCCAAGGAATAAAAATCATCACTTGATTGATTTGTAGTAGGAGGATCATATTCTGCTACTAACTCATTTTCCTCACCCTTGGAAAACTGTACCATTCTTTCTAACTGTTGAGATTGTTGTTGTTGTTGACCTTCAGCTACAAGTGCAGTAGATATGCTGACCATTCTATCCTTCCCGTAGACTTCCTTCTGTTGAATCTGCTCCAACTCATAGGTTTTTAACACTCCATAGAGCCTGTCCAAAGAAATCTCACTCAGATCTCTAGCTTCTCTAATGGCAGTGATTCTATGTTCAAGATGAGCTGGCAGTGTTAAAAGGAACTTTTTGTTGACCTCCCTGATTGAATAATACTTTCCATTGATGTTCAGGTTGTTGATCAACGCATTGTACCTCTCAAACACTTCAGTAATTCCTTCTCCTGGATTTGATTTGAAATGTTCATATTCAGAGGTTAGGATTTCCAACTTATTCTCCCTAACTTCCTCTGTGCCTTCATTAATCACCTCAATAGTTTCCCACATGTGTTTGGAATTTTTACAGTTCATCACATGTCTGTTCATCAAGGGATCAAGGGAATCAATTAATATTAATTGAAGGCTGGCATCCAAGGAGGCTTCTTCCTTCTCAGTAGGAGTAAAATCTTCAGGCTCTTTTGGATAGGTTCTAGCTTCAGTAGTCACCACACCATCTATTATTACCTCCGGTTCAATAACCATCGGAGTTTTTATACCCTTCTTTAACAAGTTTGAATATTTGGGATTTGCAACTTGTAAGAATAATAGCATCTTCTTCTTCCACATGATATAATTCTCTTTATCAAATTGTGGAATTTTAACGGTTCCAACTTTATGTGAAGTCATTATGAATTTTTGAATAAATAAAAATTCAAGGAGTTGAAAAATCACAAAAGTCTAGGATCTTGATTTGTTCGTTAATCAGAAGGCTCTGATACCAATTGTTAGGTCCCAATGTGTTTGTAGAAGGGGGGTTGAATACAAACAGTACCAAATAATCGAATTAAATGCGGAATAAAATATGTGAAACAAAATTCAAGTTAAATAAAAATATTATTAAACTTGAAAGATGTTACAACAACTGTATCGATTACAAGGAATTAATCTCAAATTAATTATCACAAATTTAGAATAAATTCGACATGAACTTTTTCTATTTTTGCAATAATTAGAATCAAATGCTAAACGCGATTTGAGATTAAGTTCTAGGGATTTTAATCCGCTAGATTGTTACACAAGAGCAAGATAAAGATTTCTAGTGGATTGGATTTAACTTTACAATCTAGAAATTTAATCTTGAAGTATGCAGATGAAAAGATGAAATATTTCTTCTTGTTTTTCTTTTCTGCTTTGTTCTTGACTTCTGTGTTCTGTGTATTGAGTTGCTGCTTCTCTGCTTCTTTTTAATCAACAACCGAATAGAATTGAATTGGCATGACAATCCTATAGCTGGCAAGACTTTCGGTAGGACAATTGATTGAACTAGCAAGACAATCTGAATGAACTAGCATGACAATCAGAATAAACTAGCAAGACAATCCTTCTCCTAGTGTAACTTTCGGTGAGACTATTGAAAATGGCCTAGCATGACAATCGGTATGACAATCCTGATTGTCATGCTAGTTCATTTTCAATTGTCTTGCTGATTTAATGCAGATTTTAATCCAATTTAAATTCTGAAAATTCCTAAAATTAATTCAGAATTAATTAATCAATTAATTCAATTAATAAATAAATTATTCTTCGCAGATATAATTTATTTTCTTAATTAAATTAGATGACTTAATTAATTAATAGAGAATTAATTCTAGTCTTCAACAGCACCCATCCTTCTGCAGATCTTCTGAAAATCACTGAAAATTATGAATCAATTCCACCACTTCAATGTTGACACTCGATGTACTGTCTGGTTCATGAGTGACTAACTTCCGTGACGTTTCTTCATGTCTTGACTTTGACACTTTGATTTTCTTCAGATTAAATCCTTGTAATTAATGATACTCTGACGAGATCTCTGTCACTTGATTAAATCCACGATCTTGATTTATATCACTGAGGCATGATCAACTTCTTGAACTTCTTCCAGTGAATTACCTCCTCAAGTCTGTAGATGAACCTTGTTTCTGAATCCTTTGACAGATATTACTTTGCGAGATCTCTCTGACGGTCGATCCACTATTTACTTATTATATTCTTATTTGAGTTGAGTTGAATCCTCGAATATACAAATAGGCTATGACATATGACCTACACTCTCAGTCAAGAGATTCAGAAATGTTCCTTCTGAGAGGGGAAATTAGGATTCTTTTAAGTGCAAGAATTCCTGATATCCCTCAACTTCCATGAAGAAATATACCTTATAAACTTGTCAGTTGATATCTGAGTCCTCATTTACAAGTTGTTGTTTTGACCAAGTCAAAATCAGTTCCAGATTTGAATTCTGGGAAGATAACCAATGATCAACGATATGCCATTAGGGATCAAAGATTTCTTCTAAAGTCTGTGAGGACTTATCAAAGTAACCAACCAAGATCATATGTTCTTATTCAAAATCTGAGATAAAGATTAGAACATGATCCAGGATTTCAACCTATATTCATTGACCTTGATATGGTTTGACAATGATTGTTGCGTCAATACCTTCCTTGTGTGTATGAATCGCACATGTGCAATGGAAACATTTTAATCAAGGGGTAGTGACTCTTATACAGATTCCCTGGCTGACAGGCGAATTTTCAATAGATAACATTCTGTTGGGAGAATGTACCTAGTAACTGTTTATATGCCTTTTTCAGCTCTATATCCTTTTAAGAGAATACATATGGGCTTACAGATGTCTCAGGTTATACATACTTTACTTCTTTGTGAGAGATAGAGCTGTAGGGTTGACCTTTCCTTCCTTATGTGCTGCTTCTTGGCACTATCTCCCTCATTCTCAACACAACTCCAAAACTAAATGGTAATTTTGTCTGATCACTAAGTTGATATCTCAAGAAAATTAACTGAATCAGAGCAAAATCTGGGGGATGTATCAGAGTAAGGTAATGGAATACTGTTTGAGAAGTGTTTGGTTCTAATGACTTGGGATTGAACCTATGAGGTGTGATAGGCTCTTAGTCAGTTCCTAAGACCACTGAGGTTATTGAAGATCACAAACATCCGAAGTACAATATCAGAGAATTTGATGATCAAGAACAGAGTAGTCTCAGAACTAGAGATCTTTTACCTTTACTTACCACCAAATGGATTCTTGAAGGATGTCTGAGATGATCATGCTTTTTGATTCTTTTGACAATGCTACTCAAACAAATCTCATCAACTCAAAACAGTTCAAAGTTAGTCCAATACATATCAATATTATAGAGGAAAGAGATGAACATTATTTTAAGCTTATAAGACATGCATAAGGTAATCAGAGTATAAGAAATATATCAGGATCAAATATCCAGAACAAAATATAAGCATAGCAAGATCATCAGAGTTACATATAGGGTCAACATATAAGTCATATAATCATGTCACAACTATCACTAGTTATGCTGCATATTTATTCTAGCACAAAACAAACAGAGTTATTCTTGCATGAACAGAGAGTCAGAGTGACCAAGGGATCTGTTGTCAGAGTTACATAGGGTCTGAAACTCAACAAACATACAGAATTACTCAGAAAATATGATACAATCACATAGAATATAATCAGAGTACTCAAATTAGTTACACAGGATCTAAACCTATAAATCAGAGTTATGATAGGATCACAAAAGAGATTACAGGATCTAAACCCAATGTGCAAATAAAATGAGATGTGTGTGTGTGCTAAAATAAATATCAATATCAAAAGTGTTTGCATCAGAGATACCATATAACATGTAAACATTCAAACAACTCATATATTGCATCAAAAACTCTAACTTACTTACCACTAGCATATAACATGTAACACATGGTAATCAGTTAGCTTCAAAACAAGTTTACAAACATGGATATATATAATGAATAGATATGTAAACTTACTTTCCCCTCATAGCATCATCATCGGGGTAGTAAAGTTTACCCGCACCAAATTAGACTTGTTGATTTCCAATTAATTGGACAAATTCAACATGCCAAGTTCACTAACCAACTTATTGAGGGTAACTGCATCAAGTGGCTTTGTGAAAATGTATACAATTTGGTCCGTTGTGGGAACATAATAAAGTTCCACAATTACATACGTTTTATGCTCTCAAATGAAATGATACCTTATATCAATATGTTTCATCCTTGAGTGCTGAACATGATTGTTTGAGATTGCTATGGCACTTGTGTTGTCACAGTAGATAGGAATATTCTTTAAATCAAGTCCATAGTCTCGGAGTTGGTTTCTCATCTAAAAAAGTTGAGAACAGCAACTACCAGCAATAATATATTCAGCTTCAGCAGTAGATGTAGAAACTGAATGTTGCTTCTTGCTAAACCAAGAAACCAATCTTCTCCCAAGAAACTGACAGCTTCCTGAAGTACTCTTCCGATCAATCTTACAACCGGCGTAATCAAAATCTGTGTAACCGATGAGATCAAAGCCCGTATCTTTAGGATACCAGATACCTAGATTAGGTGTACCCTTCAAATATCTGAAAATTCTTTTAACGGCTATCATATGAGATTCTTTCGGATCAGCTTGGAACCGTGCACACAAGCATATAGCAAACATAATATCTAGACGACTCACAGTCAGGTAGAGTAATGATCCAATCATGCCTCGATAATAAGTGATGTCCACCACCTTACCAAACTTGTCCTGATCAAGTTTTATGGCAGTTGCCATCGGAGTCTTTGCAGGTGTTGAGTCTTCCAAATGATATTTCTTCAGAAGATCTCTGATGTACTTAGTTTGACAAATAAAGATACCATCTGATTTCTGACTCACTTGTAATCCAAAGAAGTAACTCAACTCACCCATCATACTCATCTCATACCTACTCTGCATAAGCTTAGCAAACCTTGCACAAAGTGCATCATTCGTAGACCCAAATATAATGTCCTCAACATAAACTTGCACAAATATGGTATCATCTTTATGATTCTTATGAAACAGAGTCTTATCTATGACACATCTAGTGAAACCATTTTCAAGAAGAAATTCTGAGAGAGTGTCATACCATGTTCTCGGTGCTTGCTTTAGACCATAAAGAGCCTTGAAGAGAAAATAGATAAAATCTTCAAACTCAGGATCTATGAAACCAGGGGGTTGCTCCATATAGACCTCTTCTTCAAGCTCACCATTCAGAAAAGCACTTTTCACATCCATCTGATATACCTTGAAGTTTGAATGTGCTGCAAATGCTAAAAACATCCTGATGGCTTCAAGTCTAGCAACTGGTGCAAAGGTCTCACCGTAATCAATCCCTTCTTCTTGAGAGTACCCTTAACAACCAGTCTCGCCTTATTCCTTGTTACAATTCCATCTTCATCAAGCTTATTTCTGAAAACCCATTTTGTGCCAATCACTGATTTGTCTTTAAGTCTGGGTACAAGCTTCCACACTTTCTGTCGTTCGAACTGATTGAGTTCCTCTTGCATAGCAATCACCCAATCAGGATCTCCAAGAGCTTCATCTACTTTCTTTGGCTCCATTTGAGATAGAAACCCAGAATAGAAACATTCATTTACTGTAGCTCTTCTAGTCTTAACTCCACTATCAGGATTACTAAGTATCAAGTTCTAAGGGTGGTTTTTACTCCATACTCTATGTATTGGTTGACTGTCCCTCGATGACTCAGCATTTCCAGAATTGTGTTGTGTCTGACTATCGGATCCTTGTTCTTCTCCTTGTTATGTTCCCCCTGAGTTGTTGCTAGCTTGATCTACAGAATCTGAAGCTTGAGGACTGGTCCCTGAGATAGTGTGACTTGTCTCATGACCATTACCTTCAGAATCTGTATCAGAATTATGATCATCACGATCATTGTCATTGTTTTCTGGAACAACTTCAGGTTTATCTTCTCCATCAGAAAGATCTTCAACATCAAGATTATCACTTTCATCTTCCTTCTGAATACTTGGGAGCTTGGCGTCATCAAATATTACATTAAGGCTTTCCACAACCTTTGATCACTAATCACATACACCCTGTAAGCCTTTGACTCCAGAGAATAACCCAGAAAGATACCTTCTTCAGCTTTATCATCAAACTTTCCAAGATGCTCATCATCCTTAAGCACAAAGCACTTTCCTTCAAACACGTGAAAGTATTTCACTGATGGTTTCTTGTTGGCCATTAACTCGTAAGGGGTCTTCTCATATACCTTGTTGATCAGGGTTCGGTTTTGAGTATAGCATGCAGTGTTAACTGCTTCAGCCCAAAAGTAAGTAGGAAGATTGGCTTCATTAAGCATAGTCCTTGCAGCTTCAACCAATGTTCGATTCTTCCTCTCAACCACTCCATTTTGTTGTGGAGTCCTTAGTGCTGAAAACTATCTTGAGGTGCCCTTCTCGACACATAAATCATTCAGCTTTGCATTTCTGAATTCTGTTCCATTATCTGATCTGATTGTTCACATAGGCACTCCAGTTTCTAACTCAATCTTATTGATGTGATCAATAATCATATCAGGTGCTTCATCCTTTGAATGTAAGAATAACACCCACGTGTATCTGGAATATTCATCAACAATCACTAAACCATATTTCTTTCCTGACATAGACATGATGTTGACATGACCAAACAAATCCATGTGAAGGAGTTGTAGTGGTTCAGTGATGTCAGTCATTGTCTTCTTCTTGTGTGATGCCCTCTTTGACTTTCCCTTCTCACATGTTTCACAAAGTCCATCAGGACTGAATTCCATCTCAGGCAATCCTCTCACCAATTCCCTCTTAACCAAAGAATTCATGGTCTTGAAGTTCAAGTGGGAGAGCTTCTTATGCCAGAACCAACTTTCATCTAGAGAGGCTTTACTGTAGAAACACATTACTTGACCATCTGCAGAATTCCAGTCAGCTACGAACAAATCACCCTTTCTAACTCCATTGAGATTCAGCTTCTCATTCTTCTGATTAGATATCAAACATTTCTCCTTCTTGAACAGCACTTCACATCCTTTGTCATAGAATTGACTGGTACTGAGAAGATTGTGTATAAGACCTTCAACAAGAGAGATTTCTTCAATGATGACATTGCCAATTTCCAAACAGCCATATCCCGTAGTATAACCTTTGATGTCATCTCCAAAAGTTACCACTGGGACAGCTTTCTCAACCACCTTTGATAGCGGGGCCCTATCTCCAGTCATATATCTTGAACATCCACTGTCCATAATCCACATGACCTTCTTCTGCTTTATGCCCTGAAAACAAAAGTGATTAAGTTTCCATTGGTACCCAAACTACGTTGGGTCCAGAAGACTTAGAAGCATTTGAATATATAACTTTTCTCTTCACAGAATTGACAGGCTTAACAGTTTTTGCTTTATCATTGACTGTTTCCTTGTCACTTTCAGAAGCACCAACAGACTTGCTCTTGGGCTTGGTGACAGGTGCCACTTTCCTAGCTTTAGGAGGGCTTACAGTCTTTGATCTACCAGTGTTCTTACTAATATGCTTATCATGATTATGAGATGTATTATGTGAGTGTGTGGAATCAAGATAAGTGTGCATGAAAGATACTACATATGGCATGTAAACAGATTTATTACACTTAGAAACTTTAGGCATGTTAGGCATGTTATGCACATAAGCATTCTTAACATTGTCTACTTTAACCTTTCTACAAGAATGAGTAAGGTGACCAGCAGAACCACAATTATTGCATAACTCCCTAGAGCCATTAGTTCCTATCCTGCCATTTCTACTTCTATTTTTCTTATCTTGGAAGTAAAACCTAGTCCGGCAAAAGATAAGTCAGAGTCACTAGCAACAGGCGTAGGTTTCTTTGCCTTTTGTCTCCTTGAGAGCTCGAGATCCTCAACAAGTATCTCATGATGAAAGGCATATATCATAGCCTATTTGTTTATTCGAGGATTTAACTTAACTCAAATAAGAATGTAACAAGTAAATAGTGGATCTACCGTCAAAGAGATCTCACAAAGTAACATCTGTCAAAGGATTCAGAAACAATGTTCATCTACAGACTTGAGGAATTAATTTACTGGAAGAAGTTCAAGAAATTGATCAAGCCTCGGTGATATAAATCAAGATTGTGGATTTAATCAAGTGACAGAGATCTTGTCAGGGTATCAGATAATTGAAGGATTTTTAGCACATAAACGCAGCGAAAACGTAAATTTAAAACTTAAAAAAAACGAAACCCTTCGCAGGATCCATGCGAAAAATAATATTTAATTCGTAGTTCAGTATGTTTACCTTAAGAAGCTTTACGTTAATGGAAAGATGGAGGTCTTTAATGGCGATCGAAAAATGATGAACGGAGATCCTTAGCAGCTGCTCCTCAAGTGTGAAGCACTCCACCGATATCCACCAAGAAAACGATGTAATGAAGGAGGAGGAGATGGAGAGAATTAGGGTTTTGTAAATCTTTTTGGTTGAGGCAAAAATAGGGTTTATAATAGTATATTTATAGGCAAAATTTTCAGCTGAAATTTTTTCCATAAAATATTATTATTATTAACCCTTTATTATTCTCACTAATAATTAAAACACCTTTTAATTATTAATCCTTTTTCAAAACTCTTTAGAAATAATTCTCTTACTTGATTTAATTTTCAAAAATTAAATTCTTAATAAATAATATTAAGAACCTTTTCTTAATTAATTTATAATCAATTAAATCTCATTTAATCAATTATTAAATTTGCCAATTAATTATTTATTTCATAAATAAATAATTATCAGCCATTATTAATTAATTCCTCCACCATTAAATCATTCTCTTTTATGGTGTGACCCTTTAGGTTCAATATTAAGCCGGTAGTAGAAATAAATAATAATAAAACTATTTTATCATTATTTATATAAATTCTCTTATTCATTAAATATGATTAATTAATTAATCATGTTTATTCTACATCGTGAGGGATACTTCTCAGCATATCGCGACTATCCGGATAATACGAATTCACTGCTTAGAATACCAAGAACCTATTCAGTGAGTAGTTACCGTACAATTAATTCCTTCTACCCTGCAATGTCACGATTAAATACAAGGCATGGAACTTGTGTCAAGCCTATCTTATTTAATCACTTGCTTTTCCATTCACTATGCTTAGTTCTATTTAATGTAAATTAGAAACTCATTTCTAATTTCATTCACTCTGGCCAGAGATTCCTGAACTAACATAAGTGGATCAACATTGAACATTCTCTTCCTACACTGGAAGGGGTGGATCCTTTATTGATCATACACTATCTTCGTTTACAAATTCCTATACCCAGTAGAGCCCTTATAATTGTCCCTTGAGACTAAGAACTAAACCAAAGCATAGTTCAGTGTACACAAGATGACTATGATGATCTCAAGTCTAAGGATACTTGTACAACTATCACTATGTGAACAACTGCTGACACGTGAGTGAACTCCATCAGTTGTTCAGCTGTGTGAGTCATGTTCAGTGAACTTATTCTATAATAAGCACCTACATACTAGCTATAGTGTCACCACACAAATGTCTATGAGAACAGACATCCTTCATAATGAAGCAAGCATAGTATGTACCGATCTTTGCGGATTATTAATTACCAGTTATTAATCCTACGACCAGGAACTATTTAAGTTTAGAGTTATCATCTTTTAGGTCTCATTATTATGATCTTATCACAATCCATAAAAAGCTTTACTCTAAACTGTGGTATATCTTATTTAAACATTTAAATAGATAGAGCCTGCAATAAAAACAAAACAAGCCTTTTATTAATATCAATGAAATCAAAACATATTACATAAAAGTTATTCCTAAATCCTCATACATGATTGGACTTAGGACATATCTCTTTCAATAATTACTGGGATTTAATCTGAAGAAAATCAAGTTATCAAAGTCAAGTCATGAAGAAACGTCACAAAAGTTAGTCACTCATGAACCAGACAGTACATCGAGTGTCAACATTGAAGTGGTGGAATTGATTCATAATTTTCAGTGATTTTCAGAAGATCTTTAGAAGAGTGGTTGCTGTTCAAGAGTAATATTAATTCTCTATTAATTAATTAAGTCATATAATTTAATTAAGAAAATAAATTATATCTGCAAAGATTAATTTATTGATTAATTGAATTAATTGATTAATTAATTTCGAATTAATATTATTGATTTATAGAAGAGTAATTGAATTAAAATCAGTTTTAATTCAATAAGACAATTAAACTTGAACTGGCATGACAATCCAAATTGTCATACCGATTGTCATGCCAGGTCATTTCTAATTGTCTCACCGAAAGTTCTACTGGCTGTGGGATTGTCTTGCTAGTTCAGGAGATTGTCATAGCGAAAGTTCTACTAGCTATGGAATTGTCTTGCTAGCTCAAGTGATTGTCTCACCGATTGTCATGCTAGTTCAAAAGATTGTCTCACCGAAAGTCATGCCAATTCTCAGATAGTCATGCTAGTTCAATTGATTCTGTTAATTGAATTATTAAAAAGACAAGCAACAGAAGACATTCAAAACATTCAACCAACCAAGAACACAGCAGCCGCAGAAGAAATATTTTATCTCTCAACTGCACTTCAAGATTATCAATTTCTAGGAATCAAAGTTAAATCTAAACCACTAGAAATCATTCTCTTGTTCTTGTGTAACTATCTAGCGGATCAAAATCCCTAGAACTTAATCTCAAATTATTTTTAGCATTTGATCTTTTTATTACAAAAATAGAAAAAGTTCATGTTGAATTTATTCTAGATTTGTGATAATTTATTTGAGATTAATCCCTTGTAAACGATACTGTTGTTGTAACACCTTTCAAGTTTAATAATAGTTTTATTTAACTTGAATTTTGTTTCACTTTTTTATTCCGCATTAAATTCAATTAAACGATATAGTTTGTATTCAACCCCCCTTCTACAAACATATTGGGACCTAACACATGATGAATATAAAGATTATCTTCATCAAAGGGCTCAACAGTAGCTTTCTTAAATAGAGGCTTCTTAGCTTCCTTAAGAATATGAGGCGTATTAGGGGAATTAACAACTTTCTCTACAGGGTCATTTTCAACTACTCGTTTCTTAGAAGCTTTTTTAAGTTTGTCGTAGTCTAGACCTATGCCAACCTTCCCACCTACTACTTGATCATCTATGAGCTTCTTAGCAAGATTTGCAGAATTAGTAAAAACATGCAATTTAGTTTCTAATTCTGCATTCTTGTTCCTTAGCTCTTCCTCTGTCTCAAGGTGCTTAATAATCTAAGCTCTAAATATTTATTGGTTTGCTTAAGATTCTCAACACTGGCCTTGTCTAGAACTAACTTATCATTTTCATCTTTAACTTTCTTTAGTTCTACTTTAAGGTCTTCAACATCAAGCAGAGTACATCTTAGTGTAGTACTAACGTTTCTATCCACTTCTTTTACGGCATCATGTTGCTCAATGCATTCTTTTGTATTGCATCGTTCCTTAAGATAGTGATGAGAAATAACATTTCCATACACTAGGACAGTCTGCCTGAAGGTGACACAGTATTCATTCTCACACAAGATATCTGGAGGTAAAGCACAAATAGTTGAAAATGTTACCTGAGATGAAGATTCTTCCATCAATGCAAGATTTCCATATTGCACTTCTTCATCATCGGTGTCATCCCAGCTCTTCCCCTCAGCTATGTAAGATTTCACTGGATACTTCCTTGAGCTACCTGAGTCCTTCTTCTGATAAGCTTTGCCTTTATCCTTTCCGTGCTGAGACTTTCTGCACTCAGTGGCAAAGTGCCCAAACTCATCATATTTATAGCATCTGAACTTGCTTCTATCAACCATCCCTATCTTGTAACCTAATCCAGAAGATGAACTTGACCTTTAACCACGGTTGCTGCTTCCAGAACCCCTAAAGCCTTGCTTTCTTCTAAACCTGATGTTACTGAACATCCCTGCTAGATTAGCCATAGTAGGATCTTCCCTGCTTTGCAGCTCCTCAGTGGTGTAGTAGTCATTTGGACCCCAGAGAGGTTTCCATCTACATCTCAGCCTCAAAGAGCGTTTTAGCTTTAGACTTAGGCTTTTCAGCAGTAATGTCAAGCTCTTTGATTCCACTGGCTACAAGAGCAGTTGTTTTGAGTAGTTCAGCATTCTTGCTATCAACTGTACCACCACCCAAGATGATATTCCTTTGTTCTTGCTCCATTTCATGAGTCTTCAGCTTACCATACAACTTCTCAAGTGTAATGGTTTCAAAGTCAACACGCTCACGAACAGATGAAGCCTTATTCTCTAAGTGTTGAGGTAGGACTAGCATAAACTTCCTATTGACTTCTCTCTGAGGATAAGTCTTTCCATAAATACTTAATTCGTTTAACAACTTGTTCAGTCTTTCAAAGACTTGAGTAATACTTTCTCCAGGCAAGAACTTAAAGGCCTTATACTGTGAAGTCAAGATATCCAATCGATTCTGCCTGACATCTTCAGTTCCTTCCATAAGAAGTTCTATGGTTTCCAACATGTGCTTTGCACTCTCACAGATCATAATTTGGTGACTCATATCATCATCCATCGAATCCACCAAAATAAGTTGTAGGCCTTCATCCAGAGCTATCAGTTCTTTGTCACGAGCACTTCATTCTGCTTCAGGGCATGACATTCTCATATTAGGCAACTCCGGATGATCCTTCATCGGCACATGTCTTCCTTCTCTCAATACTCTCATATACTCTGGATTCGATGCCCGAATATACAATAGCATTTTATTTTTCCATAGATTATATCTCGATTTATCAAACTGAGGAACCTTGATACTACTAACTTTCTGAGAACTCATCTTTTCAGATCTGAGAAAAATTTGTAATAAACCATCTCAAAATACGATAACCAAGTCATCCAACAATACCAAACCAGTCAAGTCAAAACCAACAAACCCAAATCAGATCTACACACCGAAAGCACTCCCCGACTCCGTACAACCAAAATCAACAACAAAACTTGCTAATCTAACGGATCAGATCTGTATATCGATCAACTTGCTTTTGTTCAATTTTGTTCTTTGCATTTGTTTTTTCCTTGCGGGCCCCACTGTTGTAGTCAGCAATCAAACCAAAAGCAAAAGACATGCTCATTTAATCTGAGTTATTTTTTTTTGCAACTTTGTTGTGTATCTTTTCCTTTGAATTTTTTTGATCAATTCCATGCTGGCCTGCTGCTATCAACCAGTCATCAAGGTGCCTTTGTACCAAATAAAGGAGTTCAATTTCTTTTAATTAAACAACCGAATGAACCATGCATGCAAGTAATTCTGCCTGGATTTATTTTTATGTACTCAAATTAAACACATAAGTTTTAGTTTATTTTATTAACTAAATTATTTAATAAAACAAACTTAAACATAATTTATATAAATAAACTAATTTAGATTTATAAAATAAAATTACTTAAAGTTTATAAAATAAATCATTTTAAGTTTATTAAATAACTTATATTAGAGTCCATTTAATAAATTATTTTCAGTTAACAATTAAATCTAGAACTTGGCCAATTTCTCGAGCTGTTTAGCTGTACCCTTCTATATTTGCAAGCCTTCTAATCTCCGGGGTCGAGTCTGCTCGAGTACAAAAACCACTTAATAGTATTTCTAAAAATAATACTCCATTTCCTTTCACGGATCACTGACGTCTCGTGCATGGGTCTGGTTCACAGACGACTAGTTTCGTTCTCAGGCCTTTGTATTATACCCGTACAAACCACTGTTAAGTTTTCTACCAAATATAACCAACTTCACTAGGAATCCTTGAGGTCTTCACATTGATTCTGAAAACTGCTTCGAATGACTCCAACCTTATTCCTCCGATGCCTGAACATATTAATGAACTTCATACGGATCACTGTTGATGTCTTCTTCACTACAGCTGACAAAACCTTTTGTGCATATACCTAATATCCAATATGTACTGATCCTAGTGGAACATAGATTATTTTAAAGTCCTTGTTCTATGTTGAGTTATCCAAACCAGTATTGTAGAGTTAAACATACGGCTTCAATCTTGCTCAATAGAGCTGGAACCCGGGAACCCCACCTGGAAGATCAAAGTCGGCAAAGGCCTTGAAACCACCTTCCAGAAAGAGCTTATTGATCTATTCAAAGAATATGCTGATGTATTCACCTGGTCCCCGGAGGACATGTCGGGGATTGATGAATCTGTGGCAATGCACAACCTGGACGTAGATCCAAAATAAAGACCTATCAAGAAAAAGTGAAGAAACTTTGCCCTGGAAAGACAACAAGCAATCGATCAAGAGGTGGAAAAGTTGTTGAAGGAAGATATCATCTGTGAAATTAAGTATCCAGATTGGCTAGCAAATGTTGTACTATTCAAGAAGCCCAACGGAAAGTGGAGAATGTGTGTTGATTACACGAGTCTTAATTCAGCATGCCTAAAAGACTCCTACCCCCTACCCAACATCGACCAGTTGATAGATGCAACTTCAGGCCATGTTATGCTAAGCTTCATGGATGCCTTTTCTGGATACAACCGACTCAAAATAAATCCGAAAGACATCGCGAAGACTGCATTCATTACACACCGGGCTGTGTACGCCTTCATCATGATGCCATTCAGATTAATCAACGCCGGAGCAACATATCAGAAAATGATGAACACCATCTTCAAAAGCCAACTGGGAAGGAATATGGAGTCCTATGTCGATGATATGATTTCCAAGTCAGTCACGATCCCAGATCACATCAATGACCTGAAGGAATGTTTTGACAACTTGAGGAAGTACAACATGAAGCTGAACCTGGAAAAATTTGCTTTCGGAGTCCCCTCTGGGAAATTTCTCGGTTTTCTGGTTAGTGAACGGGGAATAGAAGCCAACCCGGAGAAAATCAAAGCTATAATAGAAATGGCAGTTCCCCGGACTCAAAAAGACATTCAGAAACTGGTAGGATGTTTAGCAGCCCTTCGCAGATTTATCCCAAAACTAGCAGAAAGGTGCCTACCTTTCTTTGAGTTACTAAAAGGAGCCCGGAACAAAAGGCTAATCGACTGGACTCCAGAATACCATGCAGCCTTCGAAGAAGTCAAGAAACACCTGATGAATCCGCCTATACTTTTAAAAGCCAAACCCGGGGAACATCTTTATCTCTATATTGCAGCCGGGGCAAGAGCGGTCTCTTCAGCCCTCATACGGGAAGAAAGTGGGGTACAGAGCCCGGTATACTATATAAGTCAAGTCCTCAAGGACGCTGAAACCCGATACCCAAACTTAGAAAAGTTAGCCTTAGCTCTTGTGTACTCAAGCAAGAAGCTAAGGCAATATTTCCAAGGCCGGGAGATCAAGTTGATTACTAACCAGCCACTTCGAAAAATCATTCACAAACCGGATGCATCCGGAAGACTGGTGAATTGGGCAATCGAATTGAGCCAATTCAACCTTAAATTTGTTCCAAGAACGACCATAAAAGCCCAGGCGTTGGCCGAGTTTGTCATGGAGTGCACTTTCCCCAAAGCCCTAGAAGTGCCAATAACCCAGTTCGGAGGCAAAAAGGAGACTAACGACAATAATTCATGGACTTTATATGTTTATGGCTCGGCGACAGTCGAAAGGTCCCGAGAAGGCCTAATCTTCATAATTCAACAAGCCATAACATTTGCTTTCAATGCAACCAACAATCAAGCTGAATATGAAGCACTCCTCTCCGGACTCAGGTTAGCCAAATCCCTTGGAGTTAAACGTTTGATAATCTATAGTGATTCCCAAATTATGGTCAAACAAACCAATAGAGAAATATCGCAAAAGTCCCCAAGTTGGCTCAATATCAAGCAATGGTGAGAAGTATCCTGGAAACCATCCCATATACCACCATTTTGTAAATTAATAGAGAAGAAAACTCCAAAGCAGATTTACTATCCAAGTCCATCCAGAATACTTCAGACCTAAGCAGTTCGGTCTACTTTGAAGAGCTCGGGGCGCCCAGCACTGATCGGCCCGAAGTCTTGTGCATCAGCAGCCCGGATAACTGGATGACTCCCTATATAGCCTATTTGAAGAATGGAACCCTGCCAGAGGATCAGAACAAGGCACGCTACCTCAAATATAAGGCTGCTCGATTCTTTCTGGAAGATAATCAGCTATACAGGCGGACCTTCTCGGCACCAAAACTCAAATGTGTCGATCCAGATGAGGCAGATTATTGTCTCCGGCAGGTACACGAAGGAATCTGCAGAGATCACCTAGCTGTCAAGGCACTAGCCTACAAAGTCATCAGGCAAGGTTACTATTGGCCCACTATCCACGCAGATGTAGTTGCGTATGTGAAAAAGTGCAGCAAATTCCAAAAGTTCAGCAATGTGCCAAAATAGAGCCCAAACCTTCTGGGATCAGTGCTCTCCCCGGTGCCATTTGTCGTTTGGGGAATCGATATCATGCATCATTTTAACCGGCCCAAAGGGGATCTGCGCTATGTGTTAGTGGAAATTGATTACATGACCAAGTGGGCCGAGGCCAAAGTCATGAGAACCATCAATCAGCAGGACTACATCAAATTCATGGATTCAATTATGATGAGTTTTGGGATTCCAATGGTTTTGATCTCAGATAACGGACCATAATTTGTTGGTTCAAACTTTGAAGCGTACCTGAAAGTGCTGGGGATAAAGCATAAGAAAGCATCCGTGGCCCATCCCCAGGGGAACAGACAAGTAGAGGTCACCAACAGGACGATACTCCGAGGTTTAGAAAAGAGACTGGAGAAGTCTAAGAAGAACTAGCCGGAGGAACTCCCGAAAGTCTTATGGTTTTACGGTACCACCTCTCGGAAGGGAACCGGTGAAACTCCTTTTAAGCTCGCCTATTGCACAAAGGCCCGAATACCTGTAGAAACCGGATCCCCCTCCCACAGAGTGGTCAACTTTGATGAAGTCTCAAATATTGAAGGCCTCAAAACCAACCTAGAACTCTTGGATGAAGTAAGAGACCGGGATGTAGAAAAAATAGAAAGCTACAAGGAAAAGATAAAGCTCTATTTTATAAAAAAGGCCAAGATAAGGGAATATGAGGTGGGAGATCTGGTACTCCGGGACACCGAAGCTTCAGACCAAACAAACCAAGGAAAGCTACAGCCAAACTGGGAAGGCCCCTACATAGTCAAAGAAGTGCTCCGACTAGGAACTTACAAGTTAAATTACCTCAGCCGAACCGAGGTCCCAAACACCTGACACAAAGCCCGGTTAAGGAAGTTCTATCAGTAAGGAAAACTTGCCCATTCTGGGATCATCTCTACGTTTATGCTATGATATATTGTGTAAACACTCTTCTCATTCACCCCAGAATGTAATTTTTGCTATATTTGATTTGAATGAAAAACTTCGCTTTGAGCATCCCATAGCTTAAATCAGTTTCATTATGTTGCTTGTCTACTATCATCATACTACTTAGAAAAATTTCTTAAAATTGGAAATTTTACCCCTTCCCGGGGTCATTCAAAAACACAGCTCATGTGTACTTAGAAAATTTCTTAAAATTGGAAATTAACCCCTTCCCGGGGTCATATAAAAACACAGTTCATGTGTGCTTAAAAAATTTCTTAAAATTGGAAATTTTACCCCTTGCCGGGGTCATTCAAAAATACAGCCCATGTGTACTTAGAAAATTTCTTAAAATTAGAAATTTTACCCCTTCTCGGGATCATCTAAAAACACAGTCCATGTGTGCTTAGAAAAATTTCTATAAGTTAGAATTTACCCCTTCCCGGGGTCAATTAAAGAAAAACGTTTACTTAGAAAAATTTCTCAAAAGTTAGAAATTCTCATATACAAATCAATATGACAAGTGAAAAGAGGAAAGAAAAACACAAGTACATTAAACTACCCCGGGGAAACCTACCCCATGGGTAAACCACAATACGTTTAGTTATAGACAGTTTAAAGAAGCCAAAAAGCTCAGTTTAGGAATACGTAAACTGGAAATATAGAAATGAAATTACATGCCAATGAATGGCTAAATCTTCATGCGTAGGATGCTGGCTCGGCGGGAGTGGATGGGGGCTGCTCTGGATCATCTTTAGGAAGATGAGGCTGCTCGGTAAGTGGCAATTCGGGAAGATGAGGGGCACTGCTGGAGGTTCCGACTCCAGACTCCCTTGCTAGGATAGCTTCATCTTCTTTCTTCAACTGGGTCTCTTCCTCAATATACTTCTTAAGGAAGACATCAATTGTACCCTGAGGATTTTCGCCAAGGTACTTTGAGGCAACCCTCCAGCAGATCTGGATCTTCTCCAGCGCCTTATCGTTCAACTCCTCAGAGTACGCAGGTGTACCCCGGAACCTGGCCAGAACTTCCTCATAAGTGGGTCGGGCGGCCAGATCATCTCTCAGCTTCTTGTTTTCCGCCCTCATATCCTGCACCCAAGCCTCAGCCCGGTCCTGCCTCTCCCGGATCTCGTCCAAGATCTTCTTGTGAGCTGTAGCCTCCTTAGCATTAGCTTCTTTCAAAGCCTTCAGCTCCCAGGAGAGGTTCTCGGCCTCAGTCTTGGCAACCTCAGCAGCATCAACCTTCGCCTTGAGACTCCGGGTAATGCAAACCAATCCAGCAACCCGGAAGTTGGCCTGAAAAAATTATGTGTCAGAGCTAGAAGATATAAGGTAGGGAAAAGACAAGTACAAAAAATAGCAAGAAAGAAACTTATGACAGTCATTTCCTCCTGAAGTGAAACCAGAAAGTCCTCAAGGGGTTCCTTCCGGTACTTCTTCCTCTCAGCAGTACTGACATAGTTTTCGAAAAGCTCATTCCGGCGCGTCTCCGGGGTAAATCTAGCTAGCAAAGCCTTGAGGGTTTCCGGAGTGTCCGGAGCCAGTTCAGTAGCAATTTTCTTGGAAGCTCGGCTCTCCGAACCCTCATCTTCCTGTCCCCAGACCTAGCAGGAGCATTCTTCCTCTTCCGGAGAACCTGTGCCCTCTCCTCCTCCTTCTGCTGCACGTCCTCATCCCGCGGCTCGTTGATAACGATTGTCGTCCTCCTCGAACGGGAAGGCGCAACTTTCCTGGCCCCGACGCCAGCTTCCTCGCCCTCACCCACCTTCTTCTTTTCGGTGTCCAAGCTGTTCAAACCCCTGATCCTCCTACACTTTGCAGCCGAGTCCTTAAACTGAGTAGACATGTTCTTGGGGTAGGGGATTAGCTTCGGAATACCTAAAAATGCAACAGCGAAAACATCAACCACGTATATAGACAAACAATAAGAAAATTAAAACAAGAAAATAAAGCTAAGGCCGAAGACTTATAGCTGACAGCATGCATAGTTTCGTTGTTATTAAAGGAATCCCGGGTCCATTGCGTCCCGAGTGCCTCACAGAAGGCATAAATTATTGCGAGAGCTGCTTGCCCGAGCCGCTAGACCATAAATTTATCTGTTTTTAATTCAATTTTATGGAGTCGCATAAACTCCAAATCCCCACCCCGGATAAAAATAAACTCCCAGTGTTATCCCTTAAGAGAGGTCAACATACTAACCGGGAGAACCATCTTATCTGAAGGATAACCACAATCCTCTATCCTAAACAAGAATTCAAAGATAGGTCGGGCAGTGGATCTCTTAATTTTGAAGATATGGTGAAAAAGTCTGAAGGTGGGGAGGTAGTTTTTGGTGTGGCAACAAGCCATGAACCAACTAATCCACTTCACAGAGTTCAGGGCCAACTGTGTGAAAGGAATCCCATAAACGTCCCGGCATAGTAACTTCGTAAACTGGTGTAACCCTAGATGCATACCCCGGAGATGCTCTAAGGGAACCCTGACATAGCCCCCCGCCGGTCTGTGATAAACTCTCTCATGCTCCTCGGGCCACTGCCACTCGTACTCATCCCCAAGATTAAATGCCCACCTAAGGGCACTATCTACCTGTTCGGCGGTGAACTTTTCATCAACCTCCCTATGAACGTCCCCGCACTCATACCGAGTCCCCGGGGCGTTAAAAAATTTCCTATCCATGTCAGCCTCGTTATATGGCTCCCTACCATCCAAGCCCTCCGGGCCTCCATACACCTCAGATAAATTTCTATAGTAAAAGCCCAGAGGCTTAGGGTCTACTCGACACTGGACGAAATATTGGTCTAGGTCCTCCTAGGACCCATCCGGATTCGACAAGGTACCCCCGGGTCCTAGAACTAGAGTTTGGGCCAAAACTTGAACAGGGGGTTTAGCTCGGGGAGTCATCTCTGAAAAGTTACTACTAGAGGAAGAAGAAGAAGGGAAGTTCGATAATAGTTCACCTAAACCACTAGGTTGCCCTGGATACCGGATTCTAAGGTTAGCAGTATTCTTAAAGTGACTACCTGGCATATACTATATATACATGTATGTGTACCCCAGAGTCAATGCCAACCCGAACCCAACAACAAAAACAAGACAAGAAACAGGAGAGATTTAGAAACAGTTCATACAAAAATCAAAACCCAAAAACAAGATCTATGGTACATACATACAACTACAACAAAAAACACAGATCAAGAACATACCCCAGACTCAACTACACTTTTACACTACCACAAACCCATATTTTTACACAAAAACTGGCCAAATCGATGCTATTTATACAAATCAAATGCAAAACAACCACAAAAACCACAAAAGAACTGCAAATTTACACAGTTCAACTTCGTGCCTTTGAAACAGTTGCAAACCTCCAAACACAAAACTCGAACAAAAAAATACATAATAGCAAAGCAAAACTAGTACAAAAGGATGGCATGCATGGCGGAAGAGCGAAAGTAATCAAGAAAGAAGCACACAGAAGAAAAGAACTTATAAAAAATCAGGAGAAATGTGATGCTTCGAGTCGCAATGAAAGCTTTAAAATCTCCAACAATATCTGCTTCTATCCTTGTGTTCGTGTAAAAGAATATAGAGAGGAGTTTTGGAAGTATTTATAGGGGAGTCGAAGGAGGTGAAAAGTTTTTACCAAAGGTGACGTCACATCCACGTGTCACCATACGATTCGTCCCAGAAAATAACTGCAGCAGTTATTACCCTTGCTGTAATCATGTCGTTGCACGGCTTTTCAGGAGAAAAAGAGGGGAAGTTAAAAAACTTTATACACTCAAAGATATACATATATATATATATATGTATATAAACGCATGTATCTTTGATCCCGACTGGAATCCCAACAGTTTCCTGACAACCCGGATTTTCAGCATCAACTTTTCAGAGTCCGATCAAATCAAATGCCAGCATGTCCTTATCCACCAAACCTTGTCCAAAATTCAAATTTCAAATCAAAGAGACTAAACAAGTCAACCCCGGAGTCTTATTCCCATTAGACCCCGGGGTTAGGTGGAAACAAATCAAAGAAAACCCCCAATTTTTTTCCAACCCATGGATACAAATTAAAGAGACTAACCAAGTCAACCCCAGAGTCTTATTCTCATTAGCCCCGAGGTTAGGGGGAAACAAATCAAAGAAAACCCCCAAATTTTTCACAAGCTATGGATACAAATCAAAGAGACTAACCAAGTCAACCCCGAGTCTTATTCTTATTAGACCCCGGGGTTAGGGGGTAACAAATCAAAGAAACCCCCAAATTATTTCCAAGCCATGGATACAAATCAAAGAGACTAACAAGTCAACCCCGGAGTCTTATTCCAATTATACACCGGGGTTAGGGGGCAACAAATCAAAGAAAACCCCCAAATTTTTTCCTAAGGCGTCGCGGCACAACAATAACTAATCTACTCCCCCATCCGGGTAAACCCGCATAAGGGAGTGGGGGACAAATGATAGCATATAATAACACAGGCCCAGTTATGAAAATAAAAGGCCCAATAAGAAGGGCCAAAGACCCGTTTAACGGTAACACTAAAGGACCCCAGGACACGTGGCAATATCACCACCGTCCAGGTAGCCCGGATCGAGAATGTTCCTACGGTCCGGATTCAGAAGTACACCGGCTCATCATAGGCGTCCACACGTCCTATAGTCTAAAAGACACACCTACGGTCCAATCAAAAGGTACAAACCCCTAAACCCTAATGGGAAGCCTATAAAAGGCCGAACAAAAGGAATGTTAGGGGTTACTTTATCTCTGATATACACACACCTATACACACACCACAATATTTGTATAATTCCCGCTTTACCCCTTTCTCCTTCTGAACCCTTTCTCATTCTCACGCCGGAGGTGCCACATGGACGCCACCCCCCTCCGGTTCTGTTTTGTAGGTTCCCACCCTACAGCTACACCGCACGCCGCCATCATTTCTGTCCAAATGGAGTTTGAGTCCGGGTTCAACAAAGAAGGGATCCCGGGGTGATTTGGGATTATCACGTGTGGTAGGGGTGGTTCATTTATTAAAACAAAGTACGGTCAGAGAATTTTATAAAATGCGCAATTGATAAGGGTGGTTCATTTCTTAGAAGAAAGTATATTTATTTTATTTCGTAAAATTATTGTTAAAAACTCCCATAATAATTGAATAACATAAGATAATATAAAATCAATTTTCTGAAAATCAGAAATCAAAAGATGTACAAAAAGCTCATCGGTCCAGGTTTTATCCGGGCTTTAAAAAACCCGATTTTTTTGAAAATGGATCGGGCCGGGCTTTTCTAAAAATCGGACCGAGCCGGGTCGGGCTTCCTAAAAAATCTAAGGCTCGTTTTAGGCCCGCGGGCCAGGCCAGATCGGGCCGAACCGGGCTTTATTCGGGCTTTTTATTTATATATTAATTTTTTTTAATATTTTATAGCTCGAATTATGAGTAGTTTAAATATCAGAGAAAATAATATCTTGATATATATTAGATAGAGTAGTTTAGACACCGAATTAAATAATTATTTTTTATATAATATATAAATAATCATATAAACCTTAATTGCTTCTAATATTATAATATATTATTTTAAAAATCATAAAAAATATTATATATTTTCAAATTTGATATAAAAAAATTTGGTTTTTTTATCGGGTTTTTCAAAAAGCCCGGGAACTTATCCGGGTAAAACCGGGCTTTTATCCAGACTTTTTTTTATCCGGGCTTTTCGGGTTTCAGGCCGGGTCGGATTTTCGAGAAAAAAAATGCCCATTAAAAACCCGAGCCGGCCCGGGTTTTTTTTCCGGATCGAACTTTTCGGGTTTTTTTCCGGATCGGATTTCGGGTTTCGGGTTTCAGATTTTTTGAACATCTCTAATTATATCTTATATAAATTTCCTTAAATATAATATTTAAACTCCGTAATTTAATTAAGATTTTAATTTGACAGAGTTTGCTATGATTGGGAACAATTTTAACCTAATTTCACATTAACCGAGTTATTGGTCAGGTAAACCAAAATCAAATTATATATGAGTTTGAATCCGAATACTAACGTTGTCCAAAATAAGGGAATAGCTTGTTATTACTATAGTAAAAAATAATCACTATTTCAGAATTTCATGGTGATGCTCATGCTAGTGAATAGACTAGTTTTGATAGGTGTTCTGAAAATCGATTAAGTCAGACTAGAACTCTTGTGAATATTTCGAAATCGTAGGTGAAATAATTTGAATTTAACATCGATAAATGAACCAATTTGAATTTAAGTGAGTATTGGATCGAGCATTTAAATCCTGAAAATAAGTACTCAAAATTGGCCGATTACTTTGAGCTCGAAACTCCGAGATGCGACCGGGGATTTTCTGAGTTTTATAAGCTTGACTAATTGACTTTGATTAGTAGTAAATCACTTGTTAAGAGGAAGAGTGATATCAGGATTAGAGTGCAAATTATCTTATTATTAATTTTATATGTAGTAATTTGGAAAATTCTCAATCGCTTAAATTTGGAAATGCGTTTTTGTTATGTAAGTTCCAAAATTCCTCAAAAGACAAAGATAGATAGTGATATTTCCAACAATATTATTGGTGATGCCCCTGTACAGTTCACAGTCACTGATCCACTTGAAAAATTAATACCGCTAATCTTAATCTGCTGATCTTAATTGAATTGTTAACCATAATTTTGGATCAAACAAATAAACAACCCTAAAAGTAAATCATACTTAATATTCAACTACACCAACACAACACAGGATATAATAAAAGAAGAGCAGAGCCGTATTTGGCGAAACTTGGAGTAACCTAGCAATTTTATATGGTAATATGGAGAAAACAAATAGTTAACGTAATTTACAGTTTATTTTTGAAAAACGTAAATAATTCAGTTAATAATTTGTTAGTAAATCAGATCTGAGAGGGAGAATAAAGTTTATGTGTTTGGCATTAATTAAGCAATGGGATTAGGAGATGGTCTGCCTGCAGTGCCCTGTATCAATTAAAGGTACAGCGGTGATTAAAGATTTATCCTCTATTATCCGGGTTCGAAGATCCATATTTATAAGCCATATTAGGCAATTTTTTTATTATTATTATTAAACTACAGCCTATAAAATTACTCCACAGTTAAGCCCGATTAATAATGATAATTAAGTGCTCAAGCACGAGAGTAAGCTAGCTTCCCGGAAGCTTCGTCTTGCATACTTAAGTCCCTTACAAATCTGGATTTTTCTCGCCCACTTCCGTCAGTTTCCTGTACCGTTATTCATAACCAAACTGTTTCAACTCACATATATGCGTTGAATGTGTATTACTACTTCATAACGACTGTTTCAACTTGTTGGCTTCAGCTTCAGCGTCAAATTACAAATCAACTTACTTTCCCACAGGTAATTAATTTTAAAGATACAAACTATTGTTTTCATTCAGATCCATACATTTTACTTATCTGTTAGTCGGTATGATTGCCTTTCTGAAATTATTGCCTGCTACAAGCTAAGAGTTCTGAAATCAAAGTCCTTTTATTATTGTGAGAGAGATTAAATGATCAACTTCAAATCTATTACAGCCAGAGAAATCTCAAGATCTACTTAGAGTAGATGTAGATATATAGACATGGTGTATGTATGATACGAAGCTATCACTTATGCAATTTTTAATTTTGAATTAAAATATATGTTATCATCTTTATTCACAAAAAGAAAATTTTTCAAATTATATTTCTAATTAACCGCACATTGAAATGTGAATCTTTGAATCATTAGTCCACTTAATATTCTCATCCAACTTTTATTTTTCCTTGAATTATTTAGATGAATTATTTTTGAAAAAACAATTATGTCGTTTCTTCCTTACTAAACTCTATATAGATTATAGAGTATATCAAGGAGACATTTGCTTTTGCAATGTTTGAAATCAATTCTCCCTCTGGTTTGGTTACAAATTAGTTGCTGTGTTTGACTATTTTCGGTCAATTATTTATCTTTCAATTGTAGAATAGATATAACTTTGGGTTAAAGTTTGATCAATCTAATTGAAATAAATCAGAACAGGGAGTTAATTTCTGACAAATGGAGTTATCAAATTAGGGTAGTAGAGGTTTCACCAAGGTTGGTAAGAGTTTGAAACATACATTATGACAGGAAACTAATTTTTTGTACAATTTACAAGCAAAAAGCCAAAAATAAATTAAATTATATGAGGTTTGCAAAGTATTTTTGTAATTTTTTCTTGACAAATTAAAAATTATAACCAATAAATAATATTAATAAATTATTATAACTCATTTAAGATCAAATAGCATGGTTTTAGAATATGTGAAATGAGTTTAAAAAAATAGAGATTAAAAATAAAAATAAATTATTCATACAATTCAGTACCACTATTCTTACAAAAACAATATAAAGTTATAACTTAAAAAATTAAGTGATTGCCATTTGATCTACTACACTGAAAAAAGGTATGTGCAATAAATCCAAGAATAAGAAATAAATAAAGCAAATAAATTAAGTGCAATTAATCTGAAGCAATTATAAAGTGCTTGTAGTGGTGACTGGTGAGTTCTACATAATTGTTTCAAGACATTGCCTTTTATAAATGATGCAATACAAAATCTTTTGGACACAGAATATATGGTTTTAAAGTATTTAAGTAAAAATAAATGTTTAAATTAGCTGCACTGTCATTTCATCTGCATATTTAGGTTTCACAGAATCTAGGATCTACTAACTGATATGGTAGAAAGTGCTTTTTGCACTTGTCTCTTTCATGAATTTTTTGGCATGATTTATATCATCAACCTACTGTATAAGCAAATACTTGCAGGAATATTCTATCACTATTTTACTCTTTGAACTTTGAATACTAATTTCCTTGTGACTAGTTTGGCTACCAAACAGATGCTGAATGCAAGTTAGAATTTTTGGAGAAAAGTTGAGCAGGTCCTTTAAAATGGTTTATCTAGTGGAAAGAATAAGGTGATATAGAAAGGAAATGTTTGTATCAGTTTTTAGGTTTTGAAGTTGACCACTATAATTGAAAGAGGAATGTTTAAAAAGAAATAATAATATTCATCATAATGTTTTTAAAACTAAGAGTAAAAATTCTTAAATCCTTACATGAAGAAATTAAGAGTAACTTTGTTGCACTATTTAAACTTTTGCTAGAATTCATGTAATATCATTACCATTAAACATATACACGGGGATTTCTTGTCTCCCCTTCTATTATACATTATTCATAACTCTATGCCTTGCTATGATCCAACTGTCGTAACATTTGCTTCCTTTATTTTCTCTGTAGGGATAACTTTTTTACTGAAACGCTAAATATAATTATATTTCCCACTGTTTCTTTTAAATTTTTTACATGTTATCATATGTTTTGTAAAATTTCTTTAATTACATATGTGTTACCAGTATGAAGCTTAAGGATGGAAGGTGAAATTTAGGTTTAGTGCATATTTTGTCAAAATAATAACTTCCAAGTTATCGTTGTTCGATTGCAGTGATTCTATCTTGTAGATGCTCAACAATTTTTAATTAGAAATTAATGCGACTCCATCACCTGAGGTGAGTCCGTTTTCTACTATATTTTTTTGCTAGTTTCCGTTTTCTCCTATTGATTACATCTTCATGGTTATTTCCAGTTTGTTCTTAAAGTTTAAGAGGGAGACTCAAGTGTTATCTGAGTAATATTAATCTTGGGTTTATCAGTGGGCTTTGCTTGTCTATGCAGATGGGATCTATAGAAGAGAATATTGACCTCGAATCTGATGAGGAAATTCCTTTCAGCTCTTCTCAAGCCACAGATAAATTGCAAAATTTTCATTTTGAAACATCTCGCACTATATTAGAACCGAACATATCCAGTTCATGGGCCTCATATAGGCTGCGAAACAGCCTCATTCGGAGTATCTATATTGTCTTAATTAAAGCAAAAATCAACGTATTGCTACCGTTTGGCCCACTCGCTATACTGCTACACTACCTTACTGGAAAACATGTAAGAATTAAAGCTTTTATAATAACATTGTGACCATCTTTTTAATGCTCACTTCTTTTTGGTAGGGATGGGTCTTCTTTTTCACTTTACTGGGTATTACACCTTTAGCCGAACGTCTGGGTTATGCAACAGAGTAAGTGTTTGTCGATTTTTGTATAAAGCAATATTCTGCCGCTTTGTAATCTCCATCTCACCACCCAATCTCCTTCCTCGAATATATATTAATGCACATATTCCTCCCTACTTTGGTGCAGGCAACTTGCTTTTTTTACAGGACCTACAGGTATATATATTGCTATGCTGCCACAACCAATATATGAACCGCATGTACTGTTGTTTGTAACAATCTAAGTCCAAATCTATCCTGCATTAAGGTTCAATCCAAGTGTCAAGAAGTACCCTGATCATCTTGGTCCACCACTAGCTTCCAGATGTTACGGCTCACAACACATATTCAAAAAAAAATTAGGAAAATTTATTTTTATATATTCAACTGAAAATTTTACTAGCATAACCATCAATTAATACTAAAATAAAAAAACCATCTCATCTAGCTTCAGGCGTGAATCTGGTTAAGTAAGCCCCTATCTAGCTCTCAGCTTCAAGTAATTAGGTCTCCACAAAATGTGATGTGATTTAATGCAAAATGTACCCTTGTGGGTCAGTAATAGAAGGAAATATTCAGATGTACCAAATCTTGTGCTTGGTTAGAATTTAATAAAAAGATTTTTTTATAAATAAATATTGGGCTAAGTTTAATTCTCTGTGTTCTTGAACAGAGAATCGGATCAATTTATATTCAGTTTGTATTGTGTTACATGTAACATAAGATCTAGTCGGGGCCTTCCTCTTCCTCTAACACTTTAGTCTTCACGTATAGTAATTTATAGAGGAAATCTAAATGTGCAGTAAAGGTTGGTCCTGTATTGAAATAGTCCAAACAAACAATAGTTACTCTATGCTACCTTTTATGTTCCTGTATGCTTTATGCTACTCCCATAATTTTATTATTTCAGTCTACATATGCCAATACATACATTTTAGGAATATTGGAGGATGTGTTTTTATTTTTGTTAGACCTTTACTAGAATCAAATGTATGTTTAATACACATGTATTTACTTAAGTAATAAAAGAATGAAGCACTCAAGCATCAAATTATTTGCTGGAATTTCATTATAATAATAAGCCTGATTATTCTGTATCATGGGAACAGTTTTTTGTTGGTCCTGCAGTTGGAGGCCTTCTTAATGCTACATTTGGTAATGCAACTGAAATGATAATTTCAATCTATGCACTTAAACATGGGATGATTAGAGTTGTTCAACAATCATTATTGGGTTCTATCTTATCGAATATGCTCTTAGTGCTTGGGTGTGCCTTCTTCACCGGAGGGATCGTTCATTACAAAAAGGTTCAACTTTTCAATAAGGTAAATACCCACTCCCTTGTAATGGAAACCCCTCGTTTTGAACTGTAATCATCATTCACATTGCATAGCCAGCTTTCGTTTTGCACGGGTTGATGGCTGATCTTTTGCTCATGTTTCAGGCAGCTGCCTTAGTAAATTCGAGTTTATTGTTGATGGCTGTTATGAGTTTACTATTCCCTGCTGTGCTTCACTTCACACATACAGAGGTGCATATGGGGAAGTCAGAGCTAGCCCTGTCAAGATTTAGCAGTTGTATAATGCTTGTAGCATATGCAAGCTATCTCTTCTTTCAGCTAAAGAGTCAACCAGGTCTTTATAATGCGATAGATGAGGTAAGTTCTTTAGCTTCTCATACTTTCCTTCGGAGAGCTTTTTGGTAACTACAGAAATGTGCAGGGAAAACCACATTCAGAAGCTAAATATATTTATCACCATATATTACACTGCTCATATTGTTGCTTGAGTTGAATAGTCTTAAAATTTTTTGCAGGATAGAGAGTGTATTGTCGAAGATTCTGAGGATGAAGAAGCCCCTGAGATTACAATGTGGGAGGCGGTTGGGTGGCTTTTTATTTTGACTTTATGGGTATCTGTATTGTCTGGGTATCTTGTTGATGCCATACAGGTAACTTCTATATTGCTACTATGTTGACAAGGCCATGTGAAAAGAGTACCTTGCTGGCTATCCATCTCGATTCAAATTTGATGGATGGAATAATTATATTAGAAGTAATTCAGTTTAGTATATATCTGTGCTTCTTTCAGAGGGAAATGTAATGAGAAAAATGAGTAAATAAATTGATATTTAGGGATTAGTTGAAGCTAACATAAAACAATAAAAAGTGAAACATCGCTTACTATAATTAACTTTGGTTGAATACTTCCACGACTATATCCCACTGGATTCTATTCCTTGGATGCTACTCTCAGAAGCTTACATTTCAGTTGACAGGTCAAAAGTTTGTGATAACTTGATAGTCTAATTGCAATTTTTGTCTATTCAGGGAGCATCTGACTCATGGAATATGCCTGTATCTTTTATCAGCGTCATTCTTCTTCCTATTGTTGGAAATGCTGCAGAACATGCAAGTGCAATCATGTTTGCCATGAAGGACAAACTTGTTAGTGCCTAACAATTGTGAAATCTGTCTTATTTGTTCAATGTAGTATATTTACCTTAAACCTCTTATAGGACATAACACTTGGAGTTGCAATCGGGTCATCTACTCAGATTTCAATGTTTGTGGTAAGAGCTCACTCTATAATTTATATCTATATCAGTTTTGACATTTTAAAGTCACTAGCAACTACTGTATTTATTCATAAATGCAAGAGGCTTCCAGATTTCGCTCCTACTATTTTTTTCTATCAATTACATCGAGGCAGCTTATTGATTAAATAATATTTTATTCACCGGCGTCGATAAATTGAATATTCTTCTGTTGATGGATGCAGATTCCATTTTGTGTGGTCATTGGTTGGTTCATGGGACAACCTATGGACCTGAATTTTCAACTTTTTGAGACTGCTACGCTCTTCATCACAGTGCTAGTTGTGGCATTTATGCTGCAGGTCTCTCTCTCCCTCTCTCTCTCTCCCTCCCTCCCCCTCCCTCCCTCCCTCCCTCCCTCCCAATATTTTCCGATGTGTCAATTTCCAAAAAGTCAAAAATAGAGAGTATTCAGCATATGTAGGCATGCAGTGCTACATACAATAGATTATTCATTCGATTACACTACTGATGTGGCATATGATAACCTTATGTCAAGGTTTGTTTTTTTCACATCAGCTATTTGCACAAAATTGGTGCACATGGTATTCATAATACATGCACTTGTACTCGGTCTGTACATTCTATTATACATGAAATATAGACGAGTTTCAAGGCTTGGTTTTTTTCACATCAGCTATTTGCACAAAATAGGTGCACATGGCATTCGTAATACATGGACTTGTACTTGGTCTGTGGCCTAGGAAGCAAGGACACGGGTGCGGGAGGGCGAGTTCGTTTTGCGGGGATACGGGTTTTCGACAAATATAAAAATACGGGGATACGGGTACAGGGGGACACGGGAAAAATAAACAAAAAATTCATATATACTTCATATTACACGTAATAAAACCCACTAACAAACCAAAAATAGATGAAAAATGAATCAAATGCATCATTTATTAATCTAAAACACAAAAATACAAGTAAATTTTTTTAGTTTATGCAAAAATGAATACGATATTCAATATTTTTGTAGTAACAAATAGACATGGATACTTAATTTTGTGAATGTAGTTTGCTATTTTGACTATAATTTTTAGTATCGTGTAAGAATTCGTGTGTTTGGTACGGGGACACGTGTGTCTGAGTATCCGACATGGGGACTCGGCATGCTACCCAAGTGTCCCTGCTTCTTACATTCTATTATACATGAAATATAGAGAAGTTACTTGTTAATTGGTTGATGCAGGATGGGACGTCAAACTATTTTAAAGGTTTGATGCTTATTCTGAGCTATCTAATTGTTGCTGCAAGTTTCTTTGTGCATGTTGACAAGGCAAATGGTGAGTCCTGGTAGACCTGTTTTTGAATCAGTTATCAATTGAAAGCTCTGTATGTTATAATTAGTCAGGCATCACCCTATAATTGGATGGTTCGGTACTTGTGATAAAACGTATGTTGTCCAGCATACTTACAACAGGGACAATGGGAATGGACAATTGGTTATAACATTCATGCTACATAATAAATATAAAAGCACCTTGCAAGTGGGATGCGAAGCTGGCATGCATTTTAAATTGGCAGCAATATTTATTACCTGTTTCCTTGCCGGCTCTACATTGATTTTGTACCTTTAATAATTTATCCGGGTGACATAGCTCTGTTACATTATCTTTTAGCCATCTTAAAGCGAAAAAAATGTCTGTTTGTACTTTGTGCAGAAGATGACTAATACTTGGAGAAGGGCGTAATTTGTGTAGTTCCACTCTCAGTTGGAGAACACAACTGAGGAAAGTATGATGGTGTTCAAATGTCCGGCCATTGATGCTTTTCCTGTCACAGTTTAAGGCTGGATAATTTTTTTGTTCTTTGGCTAACTGAAGAATGGTTTCAATAGTGTCAAAGAAGAAAAGTGATGTGTGTAATCATTTTAGTCATGGATCGTCCATCACCTTGTACACAACTCACTCACATGATGTTATTTATAAAGTCAATACTGTTCTTTTACTAGGCTCGCTGTTTGCATATGTTCAAGACTCCTGCAAAGATTCTGAATCGACAATCTCCCGGTGGGGACAAATAGATCAAAGAAAAATTGAAAATTTAGACTATTTTTTATTAAATAAAAAAAATTAGCCAGTTACGTAAAATTGGCCAATTTTGGCCCTTTCAATCTGAAATGCGTAACCGTAAAGATACGTCCATTATTCACAATTCAATATAGAGGTCCATCGTTTATAATTCACCACCTTACTTTTTTTCCCAATTAAGTTTTCATCATCGCTTATCAGTTCAATAAAATTGCTCGAATAACTGTCTTCATCTTTATGCACATAAAAACAGATTCATTTGTATGTTTTCTTAACTAAAGCTGATTGTCTTACTGCTAGAGCCTTATATTTAGTTGCAATTGTTTTTAATTAGGATTCCCTATTTTTTCTATTGAAATATATGTTGTAATGTATGTATATAGTATCAGTTTATTTATAATTATTTGTAATATGTGTGAAGTAAAATTGTTCTTGAGCCAATATCTATTGTAGACAAATAAATTGATGAATGACGGTAAATTTGTGCAAAAATTATGAACTAATTACATGATAATTCCTTATTTTCAATTGATAATATAGTAGGTAAATTGTACATAATTTTGCATTATTCATTTTACCTATGTCTGGTGTTTTTGTTTTACTAGTATTTCACTAGAATATGGATGAATCTTATGCTTCGGAAATCAAATATTTATTAGATTCGGGACCAAAAGACACTTCAGTTTTATATTTACAAGCAGAACATATGTTTACTAATATATGTAAAGCAGGTGGTAGGTATAGCTAGAGGTCGCGTGTTCGCAATAAATTTATTTCAGTACACCTAAGGATGGTTCCACATCTAAGAGATATGCATTTTGATGGAGTTGCAAGGTTTTTTTGGCATACACATTGACTGGAGTTTAGTTACTGCGCTGTTAGAAAGGTTGAGATCTGCGCTGGTAGAAAGGTTGTGTCAAACTGCATATTCATGATACATTTGAGAGAAAGAGAGAGAGATAAACTTGTATTAATAAACTGTCATACAAACTTAGTCCTCATCTGTTACATTATATAGCCTTACTACTGGAAGAATATACTGAATTCATATAACTAACTTTGACCGCTGTACTACTAGCACTGGTGGTAACATCCCCCCTCAAGTTGAATGTATGAAAGAGATTGCAAACATTCAACTTGGAGGTAAAGTATTGAATAGCAGCAGCACCAAGTGCTTTGGTGAACATATCAGCTGGTTGCTCAGCTGTAGATAAATGAGCAGTGCAAATAAGGCCTTGCTGAAGCTTTTCCCGCACCAAATGACAGTCAATTTCGATGTATTTGGTGCGTTCATGAAAGACGGGATTCGAAGCAATATAAAGGGCGGACTGATTATCACAATATAGTGTAACGGGAGCCGGATGAATGATCTGAAAATCTCGAAGAAGAGCCAGAATCCAGGTAACTTCACAACATGTGTCAGCAAGAGCTCGATATTCTGCTTCAGCAGATGAACGAGAAACAGTATGCTGTTTTTTACTGCGCCAAGAGATCAATGAAGATCCCAACATAATACAGAATCCAGTCAGAGATTGTCTAGAGGTAGGGCACCCACCCCAGTCTGAATCAGAATAGGCAGATAGTTGAAAAGATCCACTGGCAGATATGAGCAAGCCTTGACCAGGTGAGTGCTTCAGATATCGAAGAACTCTGTATACAGCCTGCAAATGATCAGTTCTGGGTTGAGAGAGGAACTGAGAAAGAATGTGTACAACATAGGACAAGTCCGGGCGTGTAATTGTAAGATAGACTAGTCTGCCCACTAGTCGTTTGTACATAGAAGCCTCTTTATCAGATAACAAAGTAGAGCAATTGTCAATGAGTTTGTGATTTTGTTCAATAGGCACAACAGACGGTTTAGCTGCAGTAAGAACAGTCTCTTGTAACAAATCCAAAGCATATTTCCTTTGGTTAAGATAGAAGCCTTGTGAAGATCTAGCCACCTCTATTCCCAAGAAGTATTTGAGAGGCCCTAAGTCTTTGATTTTAAACTGAGTGCGTAGATAGTCTTTAACAGTAGAAATCTGAGTAGGGGAGGAACCAGTAACCAAAATATCATCTACATAGACCAGAATAGCCATGAAACCCAGATCAGATTTATAAGTAAAAAGACTGTTGTCACTGTGAGATTGTTTAAAACCATACTTCTTAAGAGCAGCAGATAATTTTGTATACCAGCAACGAGGAGCCTGTTTAAGACCGTATAAGGACTTTCTCAATTTGCACACATACTGGACAGAAGAATCATTGGATACAACAGAGGAAAGAACTCTATAACCAGGGGGCAATTTCATAAACACTGTTTCATTCAGATCCCCGTGTAAAAAAGCATTGTTAACGTCCATTTGAGTAACACTCCAATTGTTAACAGCAGCTACAGATAACAAGACTCTAACAGTGACCATTTTTGCAACAGGTGCAAAAGTGTCAAAATAGTCTACGCCAAACTCCTGTGTAAAACCTTTGGCAACTAACCGTGCTTTATATCGCTCAACCGAGCCATCTGGGTTGTATTTAACTTTGAACAACCACTTGCAATCAATAATATGTTGATCAGTAGGCATATGAACTAATTCCCAAGTGTTATTTGCTTCCAAAGCAGTAATTTCTTCTTTCATTGCATTGCACCAATTTGAATCTTTGACAGCTTGATTAAAAGTATAAGGAACACTAATGCTGGAAGTGTTTACTAGATAAGCACAATACTTAGGACTGATATGTTGATAAGACAAGTAGTTTTGCAAAGGATAAGGGCAAGTATTGGTAGCCACAGAAGGGACTCCTACATAGTCTTTGTATTTGACCGGAATTTGTTTTGATCTAACAGGTCTGGTGATGATAGTAGGAGGAGCAGGTGGAGAGGTGAAGGAAGTTTCAGGAGAAGAAGTGAAGGAATTATCAATATTCTCAGAAGTAGTAGTGGGAGACATAGACAGAGTGGATGGAGCAATAGTATCATCAGTAGAAAAAGGTAACTCAGGAAAAAGAGGTGTAGATTTACTAAGTTCAGTGATGAAGGGATATACATGCTCAACAAAGTATACATCTCTTGATATAAAAAATTTTTTAGTATCAAGATCTAGAATTCTATAACCTTTAGTACCAAAAGGGTATCCTAAAAAAACACCTTTTATAGATCGAGAATTAAGTTTATCAGCAGAGGAATAGATATTAGTAGCATAACATAAACAACCAAATGACCTCAAATGATCATAACAGGGAGGTTTGGTGTATAACAGCTCAAAAGGTGTTTTGAATTGA
This sequence comes from Apium graveolens, assembly GCF_009905375.1. Classification (NCBI taxonomy): domain Eukaryota; kingdom Viridiplantae; phylum Streptophyta; class Magnoliopsida; order Apiales; family Apiaceae; genus Apium; species Apium graveolens. The sequence continues at coordinate 112,454,641 of NC_133655.1, forward strand.
AGAGGCTGAGATGGGAGGAGATTAACTAAATGAGCAGCTGTTAAAATGAAATCTCCCCAAAAAGAGTTGGGTAAATGAGATTGAAACTTGAGAGCTCGAGCAATGTTAAGTAAGTGTTGGTGTTTACGTTCAGCTCGGCCATTTTGTTGAGGAGTTTTGACACAACTTGTTTGATGAAGAACACCATGAGAAGCCAGAAAGGAGGTAATATCATGATTAGTAAACTCCGTGCCATTATCAGATCGCAATATTTTGACAGAGGTGTTGAATTGGTTCTTAACATATGCCATAAAATTTTTAAGCAGACTAGGAACTTGAGATTTATGAGCAAATAAGAATACCCATGTGGCTCTAGAGAAGTCATCAACAATAGTCAAAAAATAAGAACACTTACTATGAGTGACTTGTTTATAAGGTCCCCATACATCGACATGTATAATATCAAAAATGTGATTACTATGAGAATCACTATTAGGGAATGGTAATCTATGTTGTTTTGAAAAATGACATACATCACAATGAGGCAAAGGACTAGAGACTTTATTGGAAAATGAAAGTTTGTTCAGAATGTCAATAGAGGGATGGCCCATTCTAATATGCCATAACAGAGTCGTGTCATTACAAGTAATGGTATTACAATGATTCAGATTACAAGAAATTGTAGAATTAAAAGTTTGGTTGTCTGAGGATGACTGTGAAGAGAGATCAGAGATTTGGAAAGTATAGAGACCAGCTTGCATTCTACCAATCTCTTTCTCCCTCTTCAAGATAGGGTCCTGCAGAACACAACGGTTCTTAGTGAATGTAATGGGGCAGGATAATTGAGTGGATAATTGAGAAATAGAAATGAGATTACAATGAAAAGTGGGTACACAAAGTACTTTGAGCAATGTAAGTGATGAAGATAAATGAACAGTTCCTATATGAGTGATAGGAACAGTTGTATTGTTGGGCAGATGCAACACAGATTGGAGAGAAGTAGCATCACTAAGTAGAGCACTATTGAAAGTTATATGATTAGTAGCCCCAGAGTCTAAGATCCAGTCATGAGATATTAATGGATTGTTTTTATCTGAGGAATGGGCACTAATGGTACTAGAGCTACATAAAGCAGTAGAATGTGACATACCAGAAAGCTGAGCAGCAGTGGAACTAGAAGACCAAGACTGAGACTGCTTGATACTCTCTTGAATCATTTTTGCCAATTGTTGACACTGCATATCAGTAAAACCAGTAGTAGAAGCCTCATTTGACAAGGTATGTGAAGCTGGAACATCATTGGTGTTTGAAGCAGGAGAGACCCTCACATTTGTTGTAACATGTCTGAGACTAGAAGAATTCAATTTCCTTGGTTTAGGCTTAGGCTTTCCATATAAACGGTGCCACTCAGGATAACCATGAAGACAAAAGCACTTGTCTCTGTTATGTCCTGAATTGTGACAGTAATCACACTCAAGAGATCCATTAGTAGTGGATTTTCTAGCAACAGAAGGAGGAACACCAGTCTTTGGCTTAAACTCTGAATTGTACTTGACATTCATCGCCATAGTCTCAGTTATAGGTGTATAAGTCCCAGCAGCGAATTCTCGTTGTGATTCTTCTTGTAGCAATAGTGAGAAGGCTTGATTGAGAGATGGAACAGGATGCATAAGTAAAAGTTGACCTCGTATGGCAGTAAATTGATCTCCCAGCCCCATCAAGAACTGACTCAGTTTTATCATTTCTTCATATTGCTCCAATTTATGCCTATTGTTACAATTACATGTATTCGCAGTACAAACACACTTAGGTATAGAAGCAAGATTATCAATCTCAGCCACAAGAGTCTTGAACTTAGTAAAGTAAGAGGTGATAGACATATTCCCCTGAGTAATTGATGCTAACTCTTTGCGTAATTGAAAGATGCGGGGCATATTAGTCTGAGCAAAGCGAGTAGCAAGATCATCCCAAATTTGTTTCGCCGTAGCAAGATAAGCAACGCTATTGCGAATTTCAGTAGAGATAGAATTTAATAACCATGACACAACCATATCATTACATCGGTTCCATAGTGCAATTTGTGTTGCATCAGTAGGTTTAAGAACAGATCCATCAATCAGACCTAATTTTAGTTTAGCAGATAGCGCAATAGAGATAGACCTACTCCATTGGTGATAGTTGTGCTCAGTCAGAACTTGATTAACAAGAGGAGTACCTGGATTGTCCGAGCTTTGAAGAAAATAGGGATGATTAGCATCAATTATAGTAGAGGTAGATGAAGAAGTGGTGTTGGAACCAGTACCAACACCAACAGTTGCCGCCGCATATGAATACATCATTAGAGATGAACTGGTGAAGAAAAATGATGAATCGATACTGTGATTGTAATGTATTTGATGTATTTGATGAATTGACACAATATATTTGATGAACTGATACAGAAATGTATGTAATCAACGAGATACGCACATACTAGCAAACGTAAAATCGAAGATGAGATGCGGAAGATGGAGCTAACACAGCTCTGATACCATGTCAAACTGCATATTCATGATACATTTGAGAGAAAGAGAGAGAGATAAACTTGTATTAATAAACTGTCATACAAACTTAGTCCTCATCTGTTACATTATATAGCCTTACTGCTGGAAGAATATACTGAATTCATATAACTAACTTTGACCGCTGTACTACTAGCACTGGTGGTAACAGGTTGAGACCCGAAACACACACACATTTCATTTGCCTATAGAAGAGTGCACAATTACACTACAGGACGTGAGTATTCTTCTTGGTTTACGTGTTGATAGAAATATAATGATTGGTTTAACAGAGTTTAAAGGTGGTTGGCCTAGGATCATCCAAGATATGTTTGGAGAAGCACCTAAAGAAGATAGTAACGATTTAGTTGGTAGCTGGTTAAAGTTATCTTGGTTGAGCAAAAAGTTTGCTGCTCTTGCTCTTGCAGATGATGCAATGCAAATGTCATTCGGCATACATATACATTTATGTCGGTGGTGTATTGTTTACTAATCATCAGGGCTCACAAGTATATAGTATGTTTATTCCGGTGATTCATAATTTGGAACGTAGCTTATCTGGGGCTCACAAGCATTTCTATACAGTTAGTTATGTAATACATGTAAGATAGGCATAGAAGAGATTGCGGGTTGTGTTTTGTTATTGCAAATTGTGGGCATGGACGAGGCTACCTACCTTGGCTTCGATTCCTCGTGGTCCATGCTCGGATAATGACACGTGGGCTGATGTTAGTTCTTCCACTATCATGATACCCCGGTGGAGTTTGCTCAACTCATAACAATTTCATAATTCCAAATGCATTTTATTTAAAATATTTCGATGCTAATATTTTTAAATTGAAGGGTGCACCATAATTTAACCAATTTCAACTTTTTAGGGTTCAATAATTCCCTTTTGATTTTAGAAATATTGAAAAATAGAATGTAAAACACAAATAAATTTAAATTTTTTAACATTTTAGAGTTCAACAATCTCATTTTGGATTTTAAAAATATTTAAAAATAAATTAATAAAAAGTGCAACGATTTAGGGTTTAGAGCTTTTATTTAATATCTTGAACCCTAATTTAATTAGATTTTAATTTTTTAGGGTTCAATAACCCCTTTTGGGTTTTAGAAATATTTAAAAATTAAATGTAAAACATAAATAAATTTAAACATTTTAAATATTTTAGGGTTTAATAATTTCATTTTAGGTTTTAAAAATATTTAAAAATAAATTAATGAAAGATAAAATATTTTGGGTTTAGGGTTTAGGATTTAGGGCCTTTAAGCCATAAATCCTAGAGTCTAAACCCTATTTAAACTAGGATTTAGGGCGTGTACCATAGGAACCAAACATTAAATTTAATATCTTAAAATCCTAATTTAATTAGATTTTAATTTTTTAAGGTTCAATAAACTTTTTTGGGTTTTAGAAATATTTAAAAATTAAATAAAAGACACTATGATTTAGGATTTAAGATATATGGTTCCTATTTTCGAATTTTAAATTATATATTTAAAATAAAAGGTACAATAATTTTTAAAAATCAGAAATTTTTAAAATTTAAAAATAAAAATACATTACACTCATCAAGAATTCGTATTGTAACTTACCTTCTTAGCAAATACCCCTTTAAATATGTGTAATCCACTTTCAAAATAAATCAAAAAAATTACACATTACATGACTTAAGAATGAGTGTTAAACATTTACTAAACTGTAATATGCGTAATCACCTTCCTTATAATACTTGTGCGTATCCAATTTTAGATTTTTTTTTATAAAAAAAGGAGACCGATGACATGGATAAAATATGCATATTCTACTTATCCTATCGTGAATGCGTAATTCACCGGTCAAAATTGGCCGACTCATCGAGACAGGGCTATTTTTATTAATTTGATTTGAAAATCGTCCATTTTTGTCCTTCAGCCAAGATTTTGATCTATCATATATTCATATGTTTTATATTGTTTTTAAAAGAACCTTCGGAAAAAATTAGGAAAATAACCTTTTTAGTAAAGAAAAAAACTAGGACCTTCGGAAAAAATTAGGAAAGTAACCTATTTACTAAAGAAATTAAATATTTTATAACTTATCGTTCAGAAAATTAAATTACTAAATCATAGTGTATAATTCTTTTAGTTTTATATCAAATTTTAAATATTACTATAATACTTTGTATTAATATTTGTTTATAATTTAAAGAAAAGACAAAACTAATACGGCATATATTATTATACTTAAAATTTGTAATTAATAAAGTGAATAGTTTGTTTTAGAATTATTAAACAAATAAAAAATATCTACTTTTGGAATAATATCGATTCAAACAAAAGAAAAGGTTCTCGATTGTTTCAAAAAAATTGTACCTATGGGATATAGGAAGAAAAAACTCTCGAAGATTTCACATAATATTTTTCATCAAGAAAGAAATCTAATTTATTTCGTACCCTTCGCTCAATGAAAAAATGGATCAAATTAGAAAAAATCAAATCTCTGGAACTTCAGGAATGATATAAAAAACGAGAGGTATTAATTTTCAATTAAGAAAAAGTGAAGCCCAAATTTTTTTACGATTTCCAAATTAGCCATGAAAATAGGTGTCCAAAATAACCAATAGGACACACATACCGGATATACAACATATGCACATAGTGTAAAAAGGTTTTGGTCAGTTGACGTGTTAAGTTGGTATACGCATATGTCATATGTGAGATCTTAGTTACGTATATAGTAAATGCGTATAGTATCTTTAATTTTTTAAATATTCTAAACATCAAAAAATGGATCGTTAAACCCTAAAAAATTTAAAAATGTTAAATTAAGGTCCAAGATTTAAATTAAAGTTTGGTTCTTTAGGATTTAGGGTTTAGAGTTTAGGCTATAGGTTAAAATCTAAAGGTTTTAAACATGAACCCTAAACCCTAAATCGGTGTACGTTTCATTAATTATTTTTTTAAATATTTTTAAAACTTAAAAGGGGATTGTTGATACCTAAAATATTAACAATTGTTAATTATTATTCTTTTAATATTTCTAAAATTCAGAAGGGAATTGGTTAACCCTAAAATATTTAAAATTGTTAAACTAATTTTCCTTTTTTAATATTTCTAAAATTCAAAAGGGGATTGATAAATTCTAAAACGTTAAAAATTATAAAATTAATTTTTTTTAATATATTAAAACCCAAAAAAATTGGTGAACCATGTAAAAAATGTTAAATTATTGAACAACATTAGATCTTGTAATATAAGTGAACTATAATTGTGAAAATATTGGAATATCCGGCGGCCTACCGCACATATTCAACGAATGCTTATGTACTGCCTTGCAGTTGGCATCTGTCATATGCGAGTGTAGCACAAGCATACCCCCTTTGTGAGTTTTACTAGGTAAAATGGGCACTGCAGCGGCAATGATTAATTTGGGATCCCACTTGTAAAATTTGGTTATTTTGTGTATTTTCTCTCTTTTTAATATCTTATTTAATATATATATTGATATGGATAAAAAATAATCACTGAAGAAATAAATAATACTGAGTTAATTATGTTTAAATTTGACTTTAAAGTCTGTAGTTGTTAGGCACAAAGTATGCGCTAAATAAATCACGCAAGTATACGCGTTCACAAGTAATATAGAATAACGCAAGTATACGCGTTCGCAAGTAATATAGAATGATTTCTAGTTCGTTCCCACAGAGACTCTGATTAATTATATTTAATTAACACTTACTCACCAATGTATGATTATTTTTCAATGCCAAGACAATAACAATTAAGGTTGGTAAAGTAATAATTAATACGAGAATTAAACACTTGAATTAATAATATTAAACACACATGAGATCCTAACTTCATTACTACTTCATTCAATAATCATTGTTATTAACCTTAGCATGTAATGGTGATGATATTAATCGAACAACACGAAACTGATAAACGCCAACTTTCGTTGCGCGAATACCATTCTATCTAGCATCCACAATTAAAATAAAAGTTGAATAGACATCAATTATGTTGAGACCCTATATGTCTACAGAATTTGACAACATAATGATTTAAGCGCAAGTTATTCATGATGATTACACAGGGCAAGTAAAACGGTTAGAGTTACCCACTAATCATGCATACAATACATGAACCTATACTAGCATGACAAGTTCTAAATCTCAAGATTCACTGTCGCTTCACAAGAGATTAACATGCTATCTTACATGTTCGCGACGCATATAAGACGAATAAGCACAACCTATACTAGATATCATACAACCACTACATACCAAAGTATTAAACAATTAACTAAAGAATTCCCTAGTAAATCCGTTAGGATCCCATGATCACGATTAGCCCATAATTGAACTCATCGTCACCATGGGTTCATATGAGAGCATGATAATAACACAACGATACAAGGCTAATAAAAATACTTAATAAATACTGAAGTACGTCACACGAGTATTAAGGTTCAAAGTATAAAGAAAACTAGCATCCACTGTTACAACGAATTAAAAGAATCATAAGATAAACGTATGCTTCCTCTTCTTCGTTGTTGCGTGC